>NC_083465.1:2032634-2255134 GCF_030014155.1 Tachysurus vachellii
CATTTTTTAGAATTAAATTAGAATTTAAATCATAATTAAACTGTTTTTCATCTTTGTCTTTGTACCTTTTTAACTAAGAATATAGATTATTATTGGGATATTTTGCACCTTTTTCATCCATGAGAAGTTTTAGATAATGGAAAGAGATTGCACCAATAGCAACGATTAAAATTGTGACGATGACAGTGCAGCATAAATCTGAAAAGGGAAATAAATTTGGACATGAATCATCAACACATACAGTCAGTGAGAGTCAATGAGAGAGACAAAGTCAATTGTCCTAAATACTAATAACTATCAGCTTTACTATAAACCTACATCTTGTGTTAATCTGACTCTCTGTTATTATTACTTTCTGTTATTTTCTGTTTAACCTTTTGACTTAGTTAATTAATTAATTAAATCAGTGTAACATTATCCAGAATGAAACACATCTACAAGATATTAGAACAAATCAAACAATAGACTTTAAGCATGCATGAGCCTGATAAAAAATGACAAAAGTTTGATAAAATATGATCATACTTACATTCTCTTTTGCTCAATTGGGAGCTGAATCCTTGATTCCGTCCTCGTTGACGGTGCAATAGATAAATGACTCCTAACCATATAACTATATACATTATACTCTCAAATAAAAGCATCCATCCTGAAAGTCAGAACCAAACAAACATAAAACCATTTAATAATAATGAATAAATATACTATAAAGTCTATATTAAAAATACTATAAAGAGAAGTAAACAGTAATACACTAAACCAGGTCAGGATTTGGTGTGACAGCTCTTAAAATAAAGCATCTATAGTCTCAGGTACAAGCTGAGTGTCGTGATGAGGCAAAGGCGAGTGAGGATCCAATTGCAGTGAAACATTTAATAAACAAAACAAGAAACAGGAACACAGACAGGTAGGCAAGACTAGGCAGAACACCGGGCTGACAGGAAACAGAAACACATACAACGACTAGCGACAGGGAAGTGAACAAACAGTGTATATATATTAGACCGGAACCAATCACAAAGCAGAGACAATGAGTAACTAAGACAACAAACGAGAGGGAATGAATGAGTTCAATGAGTGTCCATGGCAACAAACGAGTGGGCGGAGCAGACAATTAACAGCAGGGCAAGACAGCAGGCAGAAACAGGGCAAAGCACAGACAGACTCATTACACTGAGAAGTTTCATAAGAGCTGCTTATACTGAGGATCTTTGAGAATGTGCTGGAGTTTTTTATGGACACAATTGATCATATGGACTCTTGATCATATGATTCCTTTTTTTTCTTTTCTCTTGAACAAGTTCAGTGTATTAAATAAGATAAATGTAAGTCTGGATATACAGTAATATAACAATAACAATAATAATAATAATAATAATGTCTTCTATATAATATAATATAATATAATATAATATAATATAATATAATATAATATAGAAATATAAAACTAAACCAGGAGAATCGTATGTTATTTGCATATTTCCATTTAAGGAAAACGTAAGTCTGGCTTCCGATCAGGGTATGGTTGCGTTACAGCTACCACTAAAGTGCTCAATGACATTACATCTGCATTAGATAATAAACAAAACTGTGCTGCTATATTCATTGATCTTGCAAAAGCTTTTGACTCTGTGGACCACAACACATTTATCCACAGACTCAGCAGCATTGGTGTCACAACGTGTAAGATTTGAAAACCTTTTCTTCCATTCTCTCCCGGTCACCAGGGGTGTCCCCCAAGGCTCCATCCTTGGTCCCACACTTTTCTCAATTTATATTAATAACATTCCCCTGACAGTTGGTAATTCACTCATTCACTTATATGCCGATGATACAATCCTTTATGCCATAGGTCCCTCCTCTGATGCTGTTCAAGCTACCCTGCAACATAGCTTTTACCAACTACAGCAGTCTTTTACACAACTCAATCTCACTCTCAATACCTCCAAAACAAAAAGCATGTGGTTTTGCCGTCGGGGTACCACTCCTCCTCCTGCCCTTAACATCACCACCTGCAAGGGGGCTATTCTAGAACAAGTCACTGCTTATAACTACCCGGGCATCTGGTTGGAAACTTCACTTTCTTTCTCTGTTCACCTATCAAAGCTGCAATCTAAGGTCAAAGCCAAGCTTGGTTTCTTTTACAGAAATCGCTCTTCCTTCACCACTTCTGCCAAATTTATTCTTATTCAAATGACCATTCTACCCATGTTAGATTATGGAGACACTACATATAGGGTTGCTTGCAAGTCCATCCTATCAAAACTTGATGCTCTTTACCATTCTGCTATCAGGTTTGCCACAAATGCTCCTTTCAATACACACCATTGTGTTTTATATTCATCTGTAAACTGGCCCTCCCTTCACAATCGCCGTAAAATCCACTGGTTCACCTTCATTTATAAGACCCTTCTCGGCCACTCACCTCCTTACTTAGGTCACTTGCTGCAGCTAAAGCCTGTCACATATAACACACGATCCTCACTTCGTTTTCAATTAAGCATTCCTAAAAAACTCTGCGTTTGGTCTTGCATCTTTTCAATCTGCTGCCGCTCGCGACTGGAATGCTTTGCAAAATACTCTCAAACTGGATAAATTAATTCCAATTTCATCCTTTAAAAATATTATATCATATTTTTTTACGGATATATGCAGTTGCTTCTCTAGATAATTTTGTTTTAAAATGTATTTATGTAATTGTTAACCTGTGTGTATTTTTAATGTTTTGTATTTATTTTAGCCCTACTTCCCTTTCCCTAAGTGGTTATTCCACTTGTCAGGCTGCCATTGTAAATAAGAACCTGTTCTTAATGACTTGCCTGTAAAAATAAAGGTTAAACAAACAAGGTACAGACATGACGTGCAGAATGAGGACACACATAACTGTTAACAGCCATTGCTGGCTCTCATAGTGTACAATATTCTAAACCATTCTAACAACACATGAATCCAACAATGCTTGTCTCTTTACACGATAGCATGGAACCCAATCATTTCTCTAGATTTAATTTTGACACTGGTTTAGTCATAACATCTGCTAACATCTCTTCTGATTATAGAGAGACTTAGTGTATAGATACTACATTACTAACTTACTAATGTCCTAGACAGCCAAAATAACTTTTTTATTTACTTATATAATACATTAGATACTTACCCCTGGTTGCATAATCCTTTATCATAATAGCAAGAGCAATGTAGAAACATATTATACCGAGGCTATAAATCATCACAATAACAGATGATAGAGCAAGATGTACACCTGAGAAAGAAAAGGAAATATATCACACACGTGACTAAAACCAACAGCACATTAAACTAGTAAATAAATTAGTCTAAAAAATGAGACTCTTCTGATTTCTAGACTAGCTATACAGTTTATAACGACTTCAAGATTAGTTATAATGCTTACGTCCAAAAGGTTTCCCTTGAAAAAAGTGCCTTTGTAGAACGAGGGCCACCATCATCCCCATGAGCAGAGGTGCTAAAACAGAAGGTATCTCATAGTTGTCTAAAAGTTCCAGGAGGTGTGTATGGCGTTAAAGAAGATTGAACAGATAAACAGGTTAAATCCAATAATTGATTACATTCAGTAAACTTCATTTTGTCCTCTGAGCTTATATCTTATTTAAAGTAATACTCACACTTTAAGGGTGCTATAATGTTGCTGAGAACAAATCCAAGCAGTGCAATGTTGAATATTTCTAGGCACAAAGTCAGATATATTTGGAAACTGTAGATAGCTGTGGAACAATGAGGAGCAGATTTATTTATTTACAAATATAATGCACATTTTTACCTTAAAAAAAAAATGTGTGTGGAGAGAAGAACATAATAGAAGCCAACAGTCTCTTAGAATTAATTGTGGGATGAACTAAAAGCAACAAGAACAAAACTTACATGGAAAACAAACAACAAAATTCTTTGTTCATCTCCTATATAAAGCAGCACAGTGCATTAGGACAAATAAAAACTTAGTATAGTAAAGTATATTCTTCCTTACCTAATATTTCTGAACTGATGACAGTCACCACTACTATGATTGCCAATACTGTTAAAGGAAGCCCATAGATTTCATAATTCCTGGCAAAATTTTCAAAGAAAACTAAATAAAAGATTGGAAAAAAGAACAATTATTATTTTCGTGTACCTTGTTAAAGAAAAAAATGAAGGAAATAAAAGGAATGTTGTTAATGAGTAATGCTTAATCAGTTACTTGATATGTACACAGTGTAGCCATAATTAGGAAATCATTTTCTTGTACCAGAGCAAATTGCAAGACAATAAAATTTTTTGGTCTATTAAAGAAAGAGCACATTAATATAGATCTCTGATTTGAATAGCAGCAGCATTCAGGTTATATCTGTTGGGATTTAAAAACCAAAGAATATTAAGGTTTTTGATAAAACCAGACAGTGAACTATGATTTTAATATATATTGTAGCCCTAGTGGTGAAAAGGTTTATTACCATGATATACTTTTAAAGACAGAAAGTAAACAAGCAAGGAATGAAATTGTAAAGTAGCACAAAAAGGTCAATAAATCAGTTTCATTTGGACTATGAAGGAGCACTAAAGCACCATAAGCCTACTTCAGTGTAAACATACTTGAAAATCCAGTCAACGAAATAGCTGAATGGTAAAACGGAACAGCCAAAGCCTTCACTGTTTTTTGTAAGCACTCTGTGAAATAAAATAAATGAGCTGTTTAGACATATTCTGTACACATGATGTATGAATGTAGGATCAATTAAAAGCAGCTCTACTGAATGCAAAGATGTAAAATTATTACAGGTGCATCTTAATAAGTTAGAATGTCATGGAAAAGTTCATTTATTTCAGTAATTCACCTCAAATAATGAAACTCTTGGATTATATAAAATTCAGTACACACAGACTGAAGTAGTTTAAGTCTTTGGTACTTTTAATTGTGATGATTTTGGCTCACATTTAACAAAAACCCACTAATTCAAAAAAATGTTAATATGGTGACCTGCAAATCAGCCAATCAACTCAAAACACCTGCACAGGTTTCCTGAGCCATCAAAATGGTCTCTCAATTTGGTTCACTAGGCTACACAATCATGAGGAAGACTGCTGATCTGACAGTTGTGCAGAAGACAATCATTGACACCCTTCACAAGGAGGGTAAGCCACAAACATTCATTGCCAAAGAAGCTGTTCACAGAGTGCTGTATCCAAGCATGTTAACAGAAAGTTGAGTGGAAGGAATAAGTGTGGAAGAAAAAGATGCACAACCAACCGAGAGAACCACAGCCTTGAGAGGCTTGTCAAGCAAAATCCATTCAAGAATTTGGGTGAACTTCACAAGGAATGGACTGAGGCCGGGGTCAAGGCATCAAGAGCCACCAAACACAGACGTGTCAAGGAATTTGGCTACAGTTGTCGTATTCTTCTTGTTAAGCCTCTCCTGAACCACAGACAACGACAGGGGCATCTTAGCTGGGCTAAGGAGAAGAAGAACTGGACTGTTGCCCAGTGGTCTAAAGTCCTATTTTCAGATGAGAGCAAGTTTTGTATTTTATTTGGAAATCAAGGTCCTTGAGTCTGGAGGAAGGGTGGAGAAGCTCATGTGGTTACACAGTCTGTGATGATTTGGGATGCAATGTCATCTGCTGGTGTTGGTCCACTGTGTTTTTTGACAACCAAAGTCACTGCACCAGGTTACCAAGACATTTTAGAGCACTTCATGCTTGCTGCTGCTGACCAGCTTTTTAAAGATGCTGATTTCATTTTCCAGCAGGATTTGGCACCTGCCCACAGTTCCAAAAGCACCAAAAGTTGGTTAAATGACCATGATGTTTGTGTGCTTGACTGGCCAGCAAACTCACCAGACCTGAACCCCATAGAGAAACTATGGCTATTGTCAAGAGGAAAATGAGAAACAATAAACCAAAAAATGCAGATGATCTGAAGGCCACTGTCAAAGAAACCTGGGCTTCCAGACCACCTCAGCAGTGGAGACTGATCACCTCCATGCCATGCAGAATTGAGGCAGTAATTGAAGCAAAAGGAGCTCCAACCAAGTATTGAGTACATATACAGTAAATGAACATACTTTCCAGAAGGCCAACAATGGTCTTATGAAGTATTCTAATTTTGTCAGAGTGTGAACTGAGGTGTTTTTGTTAAATGTGAGCCAAAATCATTAAAATACCAAAGACTTAAACTAATCCAGTCTGTGTGTACTGAATTTACATAATACACAATGTATAAAATTACTAAAATAAATAAACTATATATATAAATTATATATAAATTACTGAAATAAATGAACTTTTCCATGACATTCTAATTTATTGAGATGCACCTCTACCTAGCAATGTTCCTAAAACAAACAACTGAATAAATAAAGACGTACGTGGTAACGTGCTGAGATAAGAAGAGGTTTTTAACAATATGACAGGCCTCATGATACTGACAGTTGAACAAGTGATGATCTCAGTGAGAAACCCTATAAAAATAAATCAAACCAAATCAAACCACAGTCAGGAACATGGAAGGTACCATGTAATAATAAAAAATGGAGAGAAATGATTTACCTTCTGATGACCACAAGCAGAAACTCAAAAACATGCAGATGTTTGGACAGAGGATCAGAAAAATGTGCCTTTTCATGCCCTCTTTGCTAGCAACTAAAAAGATTGATATTTAGATATTTTAATGAGAAAAAGATATTTTTAATGAACTATGTCTGGTGAATACCTTTCTTTCTTAGCAGGATACAAACAGGTCCACAAAATCCCACTGCAATTAACATTGCAACAGAACACAACACCAATATCGCTATATGGAATGCAGCAAAACCTGTAGGAAAAAAAGCATGAATAATAAACAGCTGGTGAAGATCTAAACGTCTTCTGCAGAAAGACATCTCCTCAGTGATCAGGTACATTACCTACACCTTGAAGAACCACAGTGGTTCGTCCTGACAGGTTCCTGGTGTGGACCTCACATGTGAATTCTCCTTTATCTTCCATCTTTACATCCATCAGTTTTAAAGAGAAGTTTCCATTCGGGATTTCAGAAGAAAAGAAATCAACTCTCCCCTGATAACTCTCATGTGAGGAGTCTGGGAAAATCCCACTGTCTTGATATAATAGGACGAGGATCTCTGGGTCTCTGTCTGTCCTCTTCCAGGTCACTTCTTCGATCTCGCTGGCTGGTACACGTGAATCTACAGAACAGTTCAGTATGACATCCTCACCCCTAGAGGCAAAGATGTTTCGGTCTGCCTCAGTCACCACAAGACCCCCTGAAAGAGAGAATGCAATAAATAAAATCTAAACACAGAACTAAAATGTCTCCTGAACTGAAGGTGTAAAATATGGTGTATGACATAGACAGGGCAGAAAGGACATAGACAGGAACAAACAGCAGAGTAGAGAGTATAGGAAATAATGGAGAGTAGTGTCAGGGGTCAGGGGTTAAGGTGGGGGTTAAGGTTAGGATCCAGCAATACAGAAATGATCTCAACTTGTCAGACACAATAACATGTTATATAATTAAAGCGATAACACAAAAACTATAAATGGTATTTACTTTAATTACTTACTGATATTACTAACTTCCATTATGACCTCACTGGAGTCTTGGGCTGTATTTACTTTACATCTGTAACCTCCAGCGTCTTCTTCAACCACATTTTTGAGTAAGATGGAGAAGTTCCCTTTTGTGAGTTCATGTGCAAAAAAGTCCACTCTGCCTCTAAACCCCTGACTCTGGAGATCTGGTCGACTTTTTCCTTGTTGGAAGAGACCGACTAGAGAATCGGAATTTGTCTTTCTCCATTCCACCTGCAGACCTTCCAGAGGCAGTGGGCTTTCAACAAAGCATGGCAGGAGAACCGAACCTCCCAGCTGGGCCACAACCGGACCCGAGGGACCGTGTACATGGAGACCTGGATTAAGACCAAACCATTTACATATAAAAACATAAAGAAATGTCTCCTGATTTCTTTTGTTTACTTTAAATTAAATACCTAATCATTCAAAGTAGATAAGGCAAAAAATTTTTGTAAACACTCCCACATCTAAGAATGAACTAGTTAAAAGTTTTGGATTATCCAAAAACTATTTTAATGTTTTACTGTAACAAATAAAGTCAATAAAATGTTATGCATGAAATCATGAATATGGTAAAAGCTATGAAAAGCCTTACCTTCAAGTCCAACAGCAAAAACGTACACAGTAAACGCTGTCAAATACATCTAGCTCAACGTAGTTTACATCTAGCTCAATGTACTTTCACTTTAACTCATGTACAATTCTATTTGAAAGTCCTTTGTTTTTTTCTAAACTTATGCAATGAGGCTCAACTTGTTCTACAAGTAAAGTGATCAGACCCGTATTAAAAACAGTGTTATTTCACTGACACTTAGTGTAATTCAAATGACTAAATAACATTAGATTATACACTGAAAGGCTTTTTTATCCAATTGCATGCAGATTTTATATTTCAATCTATATTTTATATATATTATTTATTCAGGAAGCAAAGGTACTTTGATTAAGAGTAAAATGCATTTGGCAGCCGATCCAGGAAGTAGCAGCAACATTAGCAGGTATGCTGCAGGATTACATTTATTGACCACTGGAAAAAACATGAGACGGGAAATGTACTGGTCAGTACTTGCTTTATTTTGAACATAAACATTCCTGTAGAATGACAATCTGTATTAATATCCAATGTATTTCTCTTCCAATAACTCAAGTAAACAACAATGATAAATTCATCACACAATTTTACCAACAAGAGAATAAAACCTCTTAGAACCATGTGCATAATGTGAGGCTATAAAGGTTTTATAAGAAGCAGAAATTTGTCCATAAATGATATTATTTGGTTAAAATGAATGTGATATCAAAGAATTCAAACAGCAGTAAAATAATGGTATGAGTTAAAAAAAAACCAACCAACAAATGAACCAAACAAAAACAACCCAAACACAATTCCCAGTAAAACAAACAACCAAACAGTTACCCATATAAACACATTAAGTCTGCTTTGTAATTTAGTTTTCTTTTAGTTCTGAATTCCATAAATCTGTTTCCTGAATGTAGCTCGTCTAAGATATGATATTTTCTTACAAAACATGAGCAAAAATATTTCTGGGAGCTCAGGTCATTCAGGATTAGGGTTCATCTCCTCCATCTCCTGAACGATCTACACAGATAAATCATCCAGGTAAATAAGGATGAACATAAGTTTATGTTTCCTTTTTAATAATAATAATAATAATAATAATAATAATAATAATAATAATAATAATAATAGCTAGAAATATGTGTTTAAGCCATTTGCCATTTTCCCAATTATGGATTTCGTACCTCAGGTTCTGCTCTGCTTTCTTCTTTAAAATGTCTGTTTAAAACAAAGACATACAGCAATTTATCCTGCTCACTGATTGACAGACCCTGCACTAAAACTTGGTATTTGTTGCAATGAATATTTATTAACAACAAGCATAAACTTACCTTTCATTGTATTTCATCCCTGATTCATATAAAGAACACAATGTTAGACATAATTAGTAGAAATTCACAACAACAAATCACGTTTTCTTTTGTTACTTTTCATTATTTCTGAAAATGTAATTTTAATCATGTCTCATGAATGTATAGAACTAATAAATAATTGCCCCAGAGAGAACTCACAGGAATCGTAGATTTGTAACATGAGCCATGCAGAACAAAACACCGTTTCAAGTGGTAAAACAATCAGACGGAGATCTCCTATAGATCGTGCTCCTTTCCCTGGAAGTCAATAGAACAGTTAAATCTTACCTTGGAGTGTAAATCAAGTCAAAACATGATTTGGAGTGTGAAGGCTAAAATGTTTTTCCTCAGAGACTTTTTTAAAATTGATATTCGTTCCGTGTCACAGGCCAGGTTAACACACTTGGAACAAAGTGCTGTCTACTCTCGTCCATATACTTGAGCTCAAAGATGTCCGACTGGTGTCTCTGGGATTGACAGGGGAAAGAAAGTACCTCTCCTTCTACACTTTGCTTTCTAGAAGTCACAGCCTACATTCCCAGAGAAACACATGTCCTGAGAGTAACTCTTCCTTTTATAACCGGTGTATATTCACTGAGTAATCTTTATGTTTTGCTCCCAGCTAAACAGACCAGGCATGTAAAGTGGAAACATGTTAAAGATATTTCCTTCCATGTTGCATTTCCAGCTGAAATGGGTGAATGGGAATTAAACGCTAACTTGAAGTGAACACAAAGTTAATTAGAATTGAAGGTATGTAGGTATTCAGAGACCATCTATTGCCCTGGGTCCAATTGTGTTTTGAAATTGTCTCAAGCTCTTGAGATGTCAAGCGCCTGATACATGAAGGCGATGTGAAATGTGTATTGAAAAGTTCATATCTGTGCTGCTAAAATCAATGTAACACTTTTATCGTCCATCATATTCAAGACAATTATTTAATTAAACACATTTTTATTTTTCTGTTTATGACAGAACCATAAAATACCTGCTTTCAGGATCAGTTCTGTGGCGAGAGCGATGGCACTGACAGTACTGAGAACTACAGCTCCGAACATGTAGATCATCATGTGAAGGAAATCTGTCATTCAGAACACACTGATATTAATGATGCAGAAAGAAGAACATTTGACAGAAAAAACTATTTATTAATAAGCAAAATATAATAAAATGTGCATATTAGAGAGAATAAATGACTATAAATTTCTCGACTCACCAGGTAAATATTTAGGATGTTTGAACAAACAAGTTGCTGTCAGAACATGGACCAATGGGATCAGAGCCAAATATCCAGAACGATCTGAAACATCTTAAAGATATCACCAAATGGATGAATTCATTAATGATGAAATTTAAGAATTTTGCTGTCATTTTACTGTGAAGGTACATAAAGTAATATTAATGCCCTAAAAATAATGACTGTGGAAATGACTGACTATAAAATATGAGAAGTTCATTACTGATGTAAGTATAATTTTCAAATATTTTATACAAAAGAAATCTATAAAATATTTCTTAGACTAATTGTAATGACAGGTTGTGAGATGGAGGATCCATTTGCACGCTTTTTAATTCAAGCTCAAAGTACAACAGGCTTAGGTCAGAATCAGCAAACACTATATCGAAGGTGAGGCAAAAATCAGAAATGATAATACAGGCAGGAGGTCGGGGCAGGCGGCAGACAATCATAGAACGGAGCAAAATAAAACAGAGTCAAAAACCAGGAATACACAGACAGACAAACAAACAAACGCTCAGACCGATAGCAGAGGCAAATCGAGACTTCGCAGTGAAAGGGAGTTCAAGTTCATGCTATATAGGAAGCAGGTGATTGAAAGCAGGTGGTGGTGATAATTATGACAGGAGCGGGGGTTTGTGGGAGATGTGCGGAAGCTGCTAAGACTCGGGCGAAGGTTCCATCTGGTGGCGGTCGGGAGACGAGGCAGGTGTTTCATTCATAACACTAATGAATCATTTTTTAGAATTAAATTAGAATTTTAATCATACTTGAACTGTTTTTCATCTTAGTCTTTATATCTTTTTAACTAGGAATTTAGAAGCAAATTATTGGGATATTTTGCACCTTTTTCATCCATGAGAAGTTTTAGATAATGGAAAGAGGTTGCACCAATAGCAACGATTAAAATTGTGACGATGACAGTGCAGCATAAATCTGAAAAGGGAAATAAATTTGAACATAAATCATCAGCACCTACAGTCAATGAGAATCAATGAGTGAGACAAAGTTAATTGTCATTAATACTAATAACTATCAGCATTACTATAACCTACATCTTGTGTTAATTTGACTCTCTGTTATTATTACTTTCTGTTATTTTCTGTTTAACCTTTTGACTTAGTTAATTAATTAAATCAGTGTAACATTATCCAGAATGAAATGCATCTACAAGATTTTATAACAAATCAAACAATAGACTTTAAGAATGCATGAGCATGATAGAAAAAACCTAAAATGACGAAGGTTTGATAAAATATGATCATACTTACATCCTATTTTTCTCCATTGAGAGCTGAATCCTTGATTCCGTCCTCGTTTACGGCACAATAGATAAAAAACTCCTAACCCTACAACTATACACATTATACCCTCAAATAAAAGTATCCAACCTGAAAGTCAGAACAGAACAAACATACATCCATTGAATAATAATGAATAAATATACTATAAAGTCTATATTAAAAATACTATAAAGAGAAGTAAACAGTAATACACTAAACCAAATCAGGATTTGGTTTGACAGCTCTTAAAGTAAAGCATTTGTAGTCTCAGGTACAAGCTGAGAAGTTTCATAAGAGCTGCTTATACTGAGGATCTTTGAGAATGTCTTGGAGTCTTTTAGGGACACAATGACTTGATCACATTATTCTTTATTTTTCTTTTCTCTTGAACAAGTTCAGTGTATTAAATGAGATAAATGTAAGTCTGAATATAATAATAATAATAACTGCTATTGTTAGGCAACAGGTCTTTGCAGACCCGCTGTCAGGCGTGACTGGGTTTCCAAAGGAAAATAACTAAAAGAAAAATGATGGCAATACTTGCAAGGATGAAAAAGTGTAAAAGTGCTGTTTATTTTACAGTGCCCAAGAGGTGAATACCGACCCAACACTATGTACAAAAATAACCAAGGAAACACCCGAAAAAAAAACAAAAGAAAAGAAAATATAAATATATATAAAGTCCACTACTTTCAGACAGAATAAATCGCTCACGGCACCACACTTGCACGCTCGCTAGCCAGGTAAACTGACCCAGATCTCTCTCTGGGGCACCTTCTTATAGGCCAAGCCCCGCCCCTTTTTTGACCATCATAACACCGGAGGTAAGTACACAGGTAAGTATGTACATTCACACAACACAACCCAATTATATATATATACATATATCAACGAAATATTTCTAGAACCCAAAACCAACAGGTGATCAAAATAAACACAAAAGATAATAAAACACAGAACATTAATATCAAACTTAATTATTCCCCCTGTATCAGACAGTATAATGGTCAAGCCGGCTTCCGGCTGCCCCACGCCAACACGCCCACTCACAGCGGACCCGGCGCTATTTATCCAGGCCACTGGTGGCGCTCTGGTTCGACCGGCCGATGATGGAGAGGCAACGCGGAAGACCGGCAACACAGACGCTGACAAACACTCACAACAGGTAAGAGGAGGCACAACAACAGGACAAAACATCAAACGAAAGACAAAGCTAATGTGTGTGTGTGTGTGTGTGTGTGTGTGTGTGTGTGCTGCATGGACCAACGGGCATAGGGACAGGTCACTCTGTCACATCACCTCCCCCCTCTCCAGGCCGCGAACTGACCGGATTCTGGGACAGATAGTCGGCAATCTTGTTCTGGACCCCAGGTCGATGTCTGACCTTGAACTGATAGGGTTGCAGGGAAAGGTACCACCTAGTCACCCGAGCGTTGTGGTCCTTCATGGTATGGATCCACGTCAGAGCTCGGTGGTCAGTCTCTAAAGTGAATTCCCTTCCCAGCAGGTAATACCGGAGGCTCTCCAATGCCCACTTGATCGCCAGCCCCTCTTTCTCCACGGTAGAGTATCGCCTCTCTCGGGGTAACAGTTTCCTGCTCAGGAATGCTATGGGCCTTTCTTCACCCATCTCGCCTTGTGCCAGGACTGCTCCAATCCCCACATCTGAAGCATCTACCTGAACTGTGAATTCTTTTTTGAAGTCCGGACTTAAGAGGATGGGACCCGAACACATCTGCTTCTTCAATGTGGTGAGGGCCAGCTCACACTCCTCAGTCCAGACAATTGGGTTCCTCATACTCTTACAGAGCAGGTTGGTTAATGGGACGGCAGTGGTTGAGAAGTTTGGAATGAATCGTCGATACCATCCCACCAGTCCCAAGAAGGATCGAACCTCCTTCTTTGTCTGGGGTCTTGGGCTACGTTGGACGGCTTCTACCTTGTCCACCTGTGGCCTCAGCTCGCCGTTTCCCAGATGGTACCCCAGGTAGTTGGTCTCTGCCTTCGCCCACTCACACTTTTCCACATTCAAGGATAAACCAGCCTCTTGGATCTTAGTCAGGGTGTCTCTGAGGTGCCGAAGATGATCCTCCCAAGTTGCACTGTAAATGACCACGTCATCCAGGTATGCAGCATACCACTCTTCACAGCCTCTAAGGACTTGATCCATGAGTCGCTGGAATGTTGCAGGGACTCCAAAAGGTAGGACGGTAGGACCGTAAAATGGTATAGCCCCAATGGGGTGTGGAATGCCGTATAGGGTCTGGACGCTTCCTCCAGAGGGACTTGCCAGTATCCTTTACAGAGATCCAGGGTGGTGATATACCTGGCTTGACCAATCTTCTCCAGCAGGTCGTCGATGCGCGGCATGGGGTAGGCATCAAACCTTGACTGGGCGTTCAGCTTCTGAAAGTCAATACAGATACGTAATGTACCATCTTTCTTTGGGACAATCACAATGGGGCTGCTCCACTCGCTCTTCGAGGGTTCAATGACTCCCAAATCTAGCATCGTCCCAATCTCTGCTTGCAGCGGTGCCACCAGCCTCTCAGGAACACGGTATGGTCGCTGTCATGAAGGTGTCTGCTTGAGCAGGTGAATCTGGTGTTGTACCAAGCTGGTCCTTCCAGGCCTCTGACGGAACAACGAGGGATAGCGGCTCAGAAGGAGGTGCAGCTCAGCCTGTTTGTCTGCTCCCAGATGACGAAGATCAACTTCTGCTGGCTCTCTCACCTTCGCCTCTGGTTGTTCGTCCTCCAGATCATCCTCCACCTCACGAATAAACAATACAGTCTCGGGTTTGCTGGGTGCCTCCTTCCACTCCTTAAGTAGGTTGATGTGATAGGTCTGTACCTTCTTACCCTTGTCTGGATGATGAACTTCATACGTTACTGGTCCCATTCTTCGGATGACACTGTATGGGCCTTGCCACTTTGTTAACAGTTTGTTTGCCGACATGGGCAGCAGTAACAGTACCTTCTGTCCAGGTTGCAGTTCTCGGGATCTGGCATGCTGGTCATACCAAGTCTTTTGTGCTTTCTGCGCCTGTCGGAGGTTCTCTTGGACTTTCTCCCTGTAGCTTTCCAGGCGGTCCCTCATTTCAAGGACGTACTGGACTATGCCCTTCTCAGACTTCTTCCCATTTCCAGACGCAGCGGCCTCCCACCCTTTCCGTAGGAGATCCAGAGGTCCTTGTACCTGCCAGCCATACAGGAGCTCGAATGGAGAAAAGCCCGTCGAGGCCTGAGGCACCTCCCGGTAGGCAAACAGTAAAAACGGTAGCCATTTATCCCAGTCCTTTCCAGTGTCTGACACAAACTTACGCAGCATGTTCTTCAGCGTTTGGTTAAAGCGCTCTACTAGTCCGTCAGTCTGTGTATGGTAGGGGCTTGTCTTTAAGGCAGTGATGCCTAACTGCTGGTGCAGCAACTTCACCAGCCTCGACGTGAAATTAGTCCCTTGATCGGTGAGGATCTCCTCAGGTATCTCAACCCTGGAGAACAACTGGACAAGGGCATTGATGATCTTTGGGGTTGTGATGGACCGAAGAGGTAAGGCCTCCGGATATCTTGTCGCATAGTCACTGATGACCAGGATGTACTGATGCCCCGCACTGCTCCTTTCCAGTGGCCCTACAATGTCCATGGCGATGCGCTGAAAGGAAACAGATGACATGACAGCATGACAGATGACAGGCAAAGGGTGTAAGGGTGCCCTATGCTGTTGGCGCACAGCATTGGTCGTTTGACATGTGTGGCATGTGGTGCAGTATGTTTGTACATCAGTATACATGGAAGGCCAAATAAATCGTGAGCTAATGCGTGCATAGGTTTTCTGGAGTGCCATATGCCCTGCCCATGGAACACTGTGACCTAGGTGTAACACAAGGGGACGACAACATGCAGGGACAACCAGACGGGTAGATTCATGATTTTGCATGTACAATATATCATTGACAACAACATACTTTTCCCCACATAAGTCAGCTTGTTTCCCCTCTAACACCCTGGTAAACAGTGGTTTCAACAACTCGTCAGCTTTTTGCAACTCGGCAATGTTCTCTGGGACCTGCCAGTCATGATTTCCCAGACCTTCAGTTTGGATCATGGGAGCTGGTGTACCCAAACCTTTTTCCAGTCGCCGTTGGCAACGTGACTTTCTGGGGCCTTTAGTCCCGCCCTGCAGCAGACTATGATGTAAGTCAGGCAAGGGCTGCAGACCGGTTTTCACCTGCGCCCGTGTCATTACCAGACAAGCAACATTGACATCATTAGAAATAGGATGCATGGTGCAACAGAACGCAGTAGATCAGTGAGCACTGGTAAGTCTCTCCCTAAAATCATGTCCGCAGATAGGTTATCTACAATTGCCACATTCAACAGGTAAGTTTGGTCCTGCACACATACATTCACCTCACTTTGGGGATACTGTTTTACATCTCCGTGAACACACTGTACACTGACCAAATGATCAGAAGTAACATGTGACATATGACATTTCTTGAGCAATGATAAGGAGCTGCCAGTGTCCAACAAAGCATTCAAATATTGTCCGTTCACAGTCACTTGCACATTCTGGGTTTTGCGCACATTGTTTACATTATCTATTGTCTCCTCTCTTCGGACATAACAAAAGCCAGTCAATTTTGCCTTACGAACTGGACACACTGTTGCCTTGTGACCAAGTTGTTGGCAGTAAAAACATACAAGTTTTTTCTCAGGCGCCCCTCTCTGTGCCTGAGTTGCATCAAAAAGTCAATGTTAGGTCCCCCAGACCTATTGGAAGTGTTTTTAACATTACCTTTTACCGGTTGAGAGCGCTGACTACCACGGTGAGCGTGGAGATACTGCTGCGCCAGCTTAGCAGCATCCAGTCCAGTTGCTGGCTCGTGTTCCTTGACCCATACCCGAATCTCATAGGGTAGGACCCGCAGAAACTTCTCCAGGACCACTGTCTCACCGATCTCCTCCTTTGTGTGCAGTTCAGGTCTCACCCAGCGACGGTATAAATTCCTCAGTCTGTTGTATGTCTCTGTTGGTGATTCTCCAGCTGGAGTTCGACGTGGCTCGGAACCGCTGGCGGTAAGTCTCTGGGGAAATGTTAAATTTCTCCAACAGCACCTCTTTCAGCTCGGCATAATCCTCCGCTTGATCCATTGCCAGGTAGGCTTCGAGCGCATGTCCCGACAGCAGGGGCACCAGCTGGTAGCTCCACTCCTCCTCTGGCCATCTCCAGGTCCTAGCGAGCCACTCAAAGCGGTGCAAGAAGCTCTCAAAGTCCTCCCCTTGCTGGAAGACTGGCAGCTTCGGCTCCGTTCGTGGCGTCGGCTGGTGGTGGTGCCCCATGTCGAGTCTCGTTCTCCCCGACAAGCTGTGCTTTTCTGCCGGGCTGGTGTAGGAAGCTCCATACGTGGACTGTCCTCCTCAGTTGGCTCCTCAGCCGGCCGGACAGCTTGTAGAATTGACTCTCGCAGATTCTGTATCTCCTTTACATAGCGCTCCTCCCTCTGCTCTTGTGCGTTCAGGAAGTCACGTATCACCGAATACATCTCACCTTTAGATGTCGCCGCAGGTGACTCGGGTCGTCGGGGTGATGCCACCTTGGGACGCACTGGTGGAAGCTCTCTCTCCTCCTCCGTAGACTCAGCCGTGTCCCAGGCCACATCAGACTCAGCCATAGCCTTGCTCTGTGAGCGAAGCCCCACTCTAGGTTTTCGACCTCTGGTTGCAGACTTGCGAGTAGCCATCCCACTTCTGACACCAAATGTTAGGCAACAGGTCTTCGCAGACCCGCTCTTTTTATTAAAGGAAAATAACTAAAAGAAAAATGATGGCAATACTTGCAAGGATGAAAAAGTGTAAAAGTGCTGTTTATTTTACAGTGCCCAAGAGGTGAATACCGACCCAACACTATGTACAAAAATAACCAAGGAAACACCCGAAAAAAAAACAAAAGAAAAGAAAATATAAATATATATAAAATCCACTACTTTCAGACAGAATAAATCGCTCACGGCACCACACTTGCACGCTCGCTAGCCAGGTAAACTGACCCAGATCTCTCTCTGGGGCACCTTCTTATAGGCCAAGCCCCGCCCCTTTTTGGACCATCATAACACCGGCGCTGACGCTGGCGAACACTCACAACAGTTAAGAAGAGGCACAACAACAGGACAAAACATCAAACGAAAGACAAAGCTAACGTGTGTGTGTGTGTGTGTGTGTGTGTGTGCTGCACGGACCAACGGGCATAGGGACAGGTCACTCTGTCACAGCTATATAATATAATATAGAAATATAAAACTGAACCAGGAGAATCGTGTTATTTGCTGATTTCCATTTAAGGAAAACGTAAGTCAGGTACACATATGACTTGCAGAATGAGGACACACCTATTACAACTGACAACAGCCATTGCTGGCTCTCATACTGTACAATACTGTATACCATTCTAACAACACATGAATACAACAATGCTTGTCTTCTTAAACGATAGCACAGATTTAATTTTGACACTTGTTTAGTCATAACATCTGCCAAAATCTCTTCTGATTATAGAGAGACTTAGTGTATAGATACTACATTACTAACTTACTAATGTCCTAGACAGCCAAAATAACTTTTTTATTTACTTATATAATATATTAGATACTTACCCATGGCTGCAAAATCTTTTATCGTAATAGCAAGAACAATGTACAAACATATTATACTGAGGCTAGAAATTATCACAATAGCAGATGATAGAGCAAGATCCATACCTGAGAAAGAAAAGTAAATATATCACACACGTGACTAAAACCAACAGCACATTAAACTAGTAAATAAATTAGTCTAAAAAATGAGACTCTTCTGATTTCTACACTAGCTATACAGTTCATAATGAATTCAAGATTAGTTATAATGCTTACGTCCAAAAGGTTTCCCTTGAAAAAAGTGCCTTTGTAGAATGTGGGCCACCATCATCCCCATGATCGGAGGTGTTATAACAGAACCTATCTCATAGTTGTCTAAAAGTTCCAGGAGGTGTGTATGGAGTTAAAGAAGATTGAACAGATAAACAGGTTAAATCCATTAATTTGATTACATTCAGTACACTTCATTTTGTCCTCTGAGCTTATATCTTATTTAAAGTAATACTCACACTTAAAGTGTACATTAATGTTGCGGAGAAAAAATCCAAACAGTGCAATGTTAACCATTTCTAGACACAAAGTCAGATATATCTGGAAACTGTAGATAGCTGTTGAACAATGAGGAGCAGATTTATTTCTTAACAAAAATAATGCATGTTTTTACCTTAAAAACAAAAAAAAAATCACATAAAACCAGGCTTTATGGAGGAGTACAGTAAATAAGCCATGTGAACTCTCATTAAATAAGCCATACGAAAACTCAATTGGAAAATGAGTAAAAGAGTCTCTGAAAAAAACAAAACTTTTGGCACGTTTGGCAGAGATTTTTTTACGCTGGTCAAAACCATTAATTTATCAAAGTAGAGATGATTTATTTAAAACTAAGAAATTTTTGTACTCATGAAAATCGCTTAATTTAAAAACAACAAAAACATATGAAAGACCAGTAAACATTCCTGTCAGTATGAAAGGCTGGAGATTACATGGGAATAGATACTGTAGGTGGAAAGTTCATACAAGCTCAAAATAATCTTTGTGTATTGGGGTGGTGGTGGTGGTGGTGATGTTGGGGGGGGGCATGAAAGGTTTCACAATGCACTAAGAAACACAAGAGAGAAGCCAACAGTCTCTTGTGGGATGAACTAAAAGCAACATGAACAAACAACAAAATTCTCTGTTCCATTAACTAAACAAATCTCATAAAGCAGCAGAGAGCATTAAGACACATAAAAACTTAGTATAGTAAAGTATATTCTTCCTTACCTAATATTGCTGAACTGATAACAGCCACAACTCCTATGATTGCCATTACTGACAGAGAAATAAAACTATATAAAAGATTATAAAAAAGAAATGGGAATGAAAAAAAAAAGCAAGAATATTCAAGTTTCTGATAAAACCAGACAGTGTACTATGATTTTAATATATTATAGGATACAACTGTAGCCCTAGTGGTGATAAGGTTTAATACCACGAAATACTTTTAAAGAAAGAAAGTAAACAGAGGAAAGCAAAGAAGGAAATTGTAAAGCAGCACAAAAAGGTTAATAAATCAGTTTCATTTGGACTATGAAGGAGCACTAAAGCACCATACTGTATGCTTACTTCAGTGTATATATACTTGAAAATCCAGTGAACGAAATAGCTGAATGGTAAAAAAGAAGGGCCAAAACCTTCACTGTTTTTTGTAAGCACTCTGAGATAAAAAAAATGAGCTGTTTAGACATGTTCTGTACACATGATGTATAAATGTGAAATCAATTAAAAGCAGCTGTATTAAATGCAAAGATGTAAATCTATTACATAGCAATGTTCCTCACAATCCTCAAACCAACAAGTAAATATATAAAGACGTACGTGGTAAAGTGCTGAGATAGGAAGAGGTTTTTAACAATATGACAGGCCTCATGATACTGACAGCTGAACAAGTGATGATCTCAGCGAGAAACCCTATAAAAATAAATCAAACCACAGTCAGGAACATGGAAGGTACCATGTAATAATAAAAAAGGGAGGGAAATGATTTACCTTCTGATGACCACAAGCAGAAACTCAAAAACATGCAGATGTTTGGACAGAGGATCAGAAAAATGTGCCTTTTTATGCCCTCTTTGCTAGCAACTAAAAAGATTCATATTTAGATATTTTAATGAGAAAAAGATGTATTTAATGAACTGTGTCTGGTGAATACCTTTCTTTCTTAGCAGGATACAAACAGGTCCACAAAATCCCACTGCAATTAACATTGCAACAGAGCACAACACCAATATTGCTATATGGAATGCAGCAAAACCTGTAGTAGAAAAGCATGAATAATAAGCATCTCATTTATAAAGCGTGTGTACGCACAAAACGGGGATGGAAACGTAAATACACCAGTTCCCACGCAAAGGTTGTGATCTATAAAAAACAAACTTGACGGGAGAATGTGCGCACTTTTAAGCAAACTTTGAGCTGTGCGTACGCACATTCTGGAGACAAAGGGAAATTAAAATTTTCACCCACAAATTAATTCTGTGATTTTGTCAAGGTGTTAACGATCAGTCTAGTTGCTAGAAACATATAAATCCTCCGGTGACCCGGGTATGTAATGCTTCATGATGGCACTGCTGGAGGATTACGCTAATGGCAGAATAAGGAGAGAACGAGTTTTCAGGGACCATGATGATGACTGGCTAATAAGCCGATTTAGATTCCCTAGAGCTGTGCTCTTGGATCTATGTGCTGAATTGGGTCCAGTATTAGAGAGGGCAACACGCTGGAACCATGCCATCCCAGTCCAAATACAAGTCCTCACCACTCTGGGGTTCTTGGCAACTGGCTGTTTCCAGCGGGAATTGGCAGACAGGTAAATTATTTATATAAAAAGAACTATAAGTAATCCTCAACTTTGACTCTAAGAACTTTTTGAATATGAAATAATTCTATTGGAATCTATCATCTCACCCTATAGGTCTGGTATATCACAGCTGTCCCTGAGTGCCATAATATCTGTCGTTTTGAATGGTATACTTAATATGGGTAGTCGATACATCAGGTTCCCCTACACTGTGCAAGAACAGGCCGAAATTAAAATGCAATTTGCAGCAATGTCTGGTTTCCCAAATGTAATCGGCGCAATTGACTGCACTCATGTTGCTGTAAGGGCACCATCTGAAAATGAATTTGCTTATGTTAATAGAAAGCATGTGCATTCTATTAATGTGCAAATCATATGTGACTCCAACATGACCCTCACAAACATTGTGGCACGCTGGCCTGGTTCAACACATGATTCCTTTATCTTGACACATAACAGTGAAGGGAACAGACTAAATGCAGGCGCAGTATGTGATGGCTGGCTTCTTGGTGAGTTTAACAATATTAAAAAGTAGAAACTGTGACAATTTTGTTTTTAATATAATTCTAACAATGTTGCTTTTAATATAATTATAACCTGCAGGCGACAGTGGCTACCCCCTGAGACGCTGGCTCCTCACCCCATTTTTAAACCCGCAGAGCGCAGAGAAAACTCATTATAACGAGGTCCACACTCATGCCCACGCAGTTGTGGAGCATGTAATGGGCGTGTAAAAATGGGGCGGGATATGAGGCTGGTTCACATACGCACATCTGCAGGAACATTGCTTACAGGTGTGCGTACGCACGGTTTTATAAATCGGAATATTTTTTGGCGTACGCCATTTTTGGCCTTTGGGCGCACAAACTTTTAGTAGGGATCCTACGCACAGTTTTATAAATGAGACCCCTGGTGAAGATCTAAATGTCTTCTGCAGGAAAACATCTCCTCAGTGATCAGGTACATTACCTACTTTTAGGTACTTTGATTAAGAGTAAATACATTTGGCAGCCAATCCAGGAAGTAGCAGCAACATTAGCAGGTATGCTGCAGGACTAGATTTATTGTTCACTGGAAGAAAAAAAAAGATGAGACGGGAAATATACTGGTCAGTACTTACTTTATTTTGGACATAAACATTACTGTAGAACGGCAATCTGTATTAATATCAATGTATTTCTCTGAATTATAAATTCAACACACAATTTTACCAATAGAATAAAACCTCTTAGAACCATGTGCATAATGTGAGGCTATAAAGGTTTTATAAGAAGTACAAATATGTCCAGAAATGATATTATTTAGTTAAAATGAATGTAATAAATAATTCAAACAGCAGTAAAATAATAGCAGGAGTAAAAAACTCCTTTCCCATTAAAACAAACAACCAAACAGTTAACCATATAAACTCATTAAGTCTGCTTTGTTTTTAATTTTGTTCTGAATTCCATACATCTGTTACCTGACTGTCTCAAATGGAAAAAGAAATCAGAGGCCATGGAGGACACAGACAGCAAATCTCCGGGTTAAAATATTGCCTTGCTACTTTTAGATTGATAAGGATTTCTCTTTAAAAAATAAAATTACAGCAATTTGAAAACTAATGGCAGTACAAAATGAACTAAGGTTGAAAATCTGGCGCCTTGGTCTGAAATCCATAAATCTGCTTTATTACAATTTCAAAAGAAGAATACATTTTTACACATAACTTAATCCTCAAGGTTAAAATGAAGCATCGTTATTTATAGGGTGAAGGGTCCAGTATTTTGAAGACTTAAACAACAAACTATTTTTACTATACAAAACAGGCAATTTGAAAAGTGGTAACAAAATGTAATGGGTTAAACATTCATTCATTCATCTTCTACCGCTTATCCGAACTACCTCAGGTCACGGGGAGCCTGTGCCTATCTCAGGCGTCATTGGGCATCAAGGCAGGATACACCCTGGACGGAGTGCCAACCCATCGCAGGGCACACACACACTCTCATTCACTCACGCAATCACACACTACGGACAATTTTCCAGAGATGCCAATCAACCTACCATGCATGTCTTTGGACCGGGGGAGGAAACCGGAGTACCCAGAGGAAACCCCCAAGGCACAGGGAGAACATGCAAACTCCACACACACAAGGAGGAGGCGGGAATCGAACCCCCAACCCTGAAGGTGTGTGGCGAACGTGCTAACCACTAAGCCACTGTGCCCCCCTGGGTTAAACATCTAGGATTAAATGGAAGTAGACGGTTAAGGATAACATGTCTGTAAACATTTGTTAAAACAGAATTGAACTAGAGTGATAAGGACGGAAACAGTACAGTAACCAAACATTAGTCTTTTATGAGCTGGAAATGTACGATACTTTCACAATGTTTCTTTAGAACATATGACCAGTTTCTTCAATAATTCACTGATAAGGTGTGGGTTATAATATTTTATGCAGATTCACAGTTTATTGATCTTCTCAGATACATCAGACAGGAAGAGCCTCCATTTCCTAAAGAATTTCAGAAACAAACAAGTCACATGACCACACAAATAAATTATTATTTTTTTTCATTTTTAAAAGGAATGGAGGAGAGATAAATGTTTTTGAAGCATTTGTGTGATTCTGTGTATTAGCCCAATCGTCTTTTATAATTTTTAATTTTAAAATTAAACAATAAATCAAAGCAAAATAAATTAAATCACACTATCATATCTTTGAATATAAACATTTATGGGAAAGTGCCATACCTCAGGTGCTGGGACTCTCCCTTCTTCAAAAATTTTTTTTTTTCTGTTTAAACAATAACAAAGTGGAAATGTTAATGGAAAAGTCACTAATTTAATTGTTTTTTATCTGAGATCAACAAAAAATTGTTTAAATTTATGTTTAACACAAACAAAAGAAAAGCTTACCGGACTTGTAATCTCATCCCTGTATCATATACAGAACACGTTCAATTATAAACACAATTTATCTATATCCTACATATATTTTCTTTGCATCCCAGTGAATATATATATATATATATATATAAAATAAATGTGCAGAAAACTAAATTAATTGCTTTAGACATTACTCACAGGCACTGTAGATTTGCAAAGCGAGCCAAGCCAAAACAAACGCAGTTTCAAACGGTAAAACGATCACACGTAGATCTTCTACAGTCCGTGCTCCTTTCCCTAGAAGCAATTACTACAGATAAGTCTCACATTTATTGAATACGTTCAGCATATTAACTCAAACTGACATTAAACTTTTAGAAAAGCTTATTCAAAAAGATTCCAGTTCTGATGACATACAGTAACACATGACGGTTCACAGGACATGACCTGGCAACCGGGTGAAATAAGGATATATTTTAGATCAAGATTTAACAAGAGATTTATTTAAAAATAAAATCCTGACAGCAGCAACCGGATGAGAAGACCAACCAAACTGCTTCTCTACTAACAAGCCATGGCACATTCAACTGACTTCGAACTTATATAGGTTATTATATAACTTATAATACAGTAGTAATATTTCTCTTAACGTGGCATGGCGCAGTGTTCTGGTACCTGATTTTAGAAATAGTTCCACGACAAGAACGAGTGAATTTACAACAACGAGTCCTACAGATCCAAACATGAAGATCATAACGTGAAGAAACTCTGTAATAAAGAAGATCTTTTATTAACTATGTTTCATTTTTTTCTTCGGAATCAAATATAATATTCGTAGGAGATTTTTTTTTTATACTCACCCGGCAAATGTGTTGGATGTTTGAACAACGATGTTGCTGCTAAAACATGGAGTAAAATGACCAAAGCCACATATCCAGCACGATCTAAAAGCATCACCAAGACATTACATGTAAATTTAAAAAGCTCCACTTTCTAAACTGATTAAAGTGTCTATTTAATTTTCCACAAAAACAATGTTCGATAAATGAAATTATAATAGATATAATGTTGTAATGGGTTAAACATTCATTCATTCATCTTCTACCGCTTATCCGAACTACCTCAGGTCACGGGGAGCCTGTGCCTATCTCAGGCGTCATTGGGCATGAAGGCAGGATACACCCTGGACGGAGTGCCAACCCATCGCAGGGCACACACACACACTCTCATTCACTCACGCAATCACACACTACGGACAATTTTACAGAGATGCCAATCAACCTACCATGCATGTCTTTGGACCGGGGGAGGAAACTGGAGTACCCAGAGGAAACCCCCGAGGCACGGGGAGAACATGCAAACCCCACACACACAAGGCGGAGGCGGGAATCGAACCCCCAACCCTGGAGGTGTGAGGCGAACGTGCTAACCTCTAAGCCACCGTGCCCCATATTGAGATAATATGAGGTTATATTATGTGATACACATTGGTACTCATTAATTATACAGTACACTGTTCCTTTTGGAATAAAGAATTTAGAATAAAACGTGATGGGGAAAAATATCAAATCACGATTCCCAAAAAATAGGCAGGCATCCAAAGCCGTCAGGTAGACCACAGACTACTCGACTATGTCCAGGAGACAATGTTTAGAAGCTCGTTGATACCCTAGTCCCGGCCTGGGAGGAGATCCCCAGAAAACATCCACCATGCCCACAGGAGCAGGCTTAGGTACACAGGCATGTGGTGGCCATGTACAGTACTTATATTATGAGTTGCTGTGATGAAATTCAGGCAACTTTGATTAGATTTTTTGGTGTGATTTCGATTCCAAATCTCAGTGGGTTGATTTTGGTTTCCATTGACCATCACCACGTCATTTTTGTTCTCAACAAATTAGACAATGTATATAAGTAAAATTTTTATATTTAATTCATCAGGATCCGATGTGTGATTTCCTAAATTTTACTGAGCTTCTTACCTTTGGTAAAATCTTGAAGGATAAATCCCATGAGCACAAAAAATGATATATCCAGCAGGCTGAACAAACTCACAAAAACAGATGCCACAGCAATATGCAGACCTGAGATAATAAAAATGAGATGCATCATGTTTCACATCCGCTCAATTTCTGACAGTCTTACAGAATACAAATTCCGTAATAAAGTAAAATATGTAATAAATTATTCCATGTACCAAATACAAGAAATGTACTACAGTATATTCAATACTATGTATTAAAATATAAAACAAATGATGAACACTTACAACCGAAAGGTTTTTGCTGAAAGTAATGCTTTTGAAAAAACAGAAGCATCATCAGTGCCACGATGAGAGGTGGCAATGTTGCAACTATCGGTATATTGTTGATGCATGGATTGTTCACAATACGGATTGCACAAAGGTCTGAAAGATGTGCAGTACAGTAGGTGACCAATAAGTATCAAGCAGCATGCTAAGACTTCAATACACAATAAAAATAACTTACCGAAATTAGCGTTATTAGATTGATGGATGAAAAGAGCAAGCAAAGCGCCATTGAAGGTTTCGAGGCACACAGTTGAAAATATATTCAGATCAATAACAGCTGCAGAAGAATAAATGGGAACTTGTTGGAATTGGTTTTACTAGTTATATTTTGTTTTCAATTTTGCAGAGAAGTTCACAAAGACTTCTGAGTACTAGCTTTAAATCTAAACTTCTCTTACCAGTATACTTATGTTACAGAATGAACAATTTGGAATGGGTTATTTTTCAGAAATCCAGATGAAAGTTAATTTATTGAACACTATAATAGATATGAAAATAGATACACAATGCATATTGATTCTTACCTAAAACGACAGCGGCGGCGACTGACACGGACATTACCACCGCCATTAATGTTTTCATATGTTCATATGCTGTCTGGGCCTGAAGGAGATTATCAAAAAAACTAAAAGAAAAGTAAAAACAAAGAAAATCAATAATAAAAATGATTAATTATTCATTATTCATTCATTAATTATTAACATACATACTGTACAGAACAGAGGAATTCCTTTCTTCACATATACCAGCTATGTGCGGCACCACCGGAGAGGGATAGTGGCCTTGCTCACGGTTATATGGTAGCGACTTGAAGTTGATAAGGCTTAAACCCCGACTTTTCAATCAACAACCCAAAGTCTTAACCACTTAAATCAACACAGCCCTAGTTTTTTTTTTTAAATTGTGGCAACAAACTTGTTCTCTCATGTAAAGCAGACTAAGGTATTCTACGGGAACATTTCTACTTATAATTCAAATATATACACAATTTCCATATAGATTTCTTTATACTCCTTAGTAACATTATCAGAATAGCAACGATGGATTTATTCAGTGTTGTAATGTAACGGAGTACAAATACTTCGTTACTGTACTTAAGTAGAAATTTCACGTATCTGTACTTTACTTTATGTCAACTTTCACTTTTACTCCACTACACTTCCTAGATAAAATGTATACTTTTACTCCGCTATATTTCCATTAAGCGTCTTCGTTACTCGTTACTACAAAATAAAATAAGAAGAAATGTGTGTGACTGCAATAAGGGAGGTTTGGCGAATCACTGCTCCTAGATTGCATTACGCTCGTCCGCACGCTCTATTTCAGCGTAATGTTGACAAAAGGAGGCGGAAGCACAACTGAAACCGCCATGGAAGCACCTACTGGAGGACCTCCCGTTATCGTAGACGACCACCCGGACGACAGTGGTGAACTCGGTGAACAGGGTGAAGAAGATAACGTTATACACCCCTGGCCGTATTTGCAAGAAATGTTTCTGTACATTGGAATGAAAGATTCTTCCTACCGGATGAAGTGTCTCTTATACCTACTGAAAATCACTGAAACTTTACTTTTTACTTTTACTTCAAATACTTAAGTATATTAAATATCAGAAAATGACTTTTGATACTTAAATACAGTAAATATCAGATATTTTAAGACTTTTACTTGAGTAATATTCTAAAAGGTAACTTTCACTTCTACCAAAGTCTTTTTCTAGTACGATACTTGTACTTTTACTCAAGTATTGCTTTCTAGTACTTTATACAACACTGGATTTATTTCACATGAAAGGTTTTACTTACGTAAACATGAAGCCACTGCTGGTATCAAATAGTAAAGCAGTACAGCCAAAGCTTTTACGTATTTCTGCACACGATCTATTAAATAAATTAGCACTTGTTATTTTTTAAAAGTAATGTAGTTTTATACAAAGAATGTTGTGACCAAAATACTTAAATGGCACTTACCGGGTAATCTGTCAAGATAAGGTGCGGTCTTTATCAGCATTATGGGCCGTCCAATACTGACAGCTGAACAAACGACGATCTCTGAGAAAATCCCTGTAGTAGGAAATCAAAGCAAAATACAGACATTTATTATATGCGAAGTCCCAAATCTGTTGGAAATGCAAATAATTGGCAATTAAGTTACCTTCCGATGACCACAATCCAAAAGCAATACAGATGCAGATATTTGGACAAAGAGTTAGCAAAGCGTACATCGTCATTGATTTCCTGTTAGTAACTAGGAGAAAGATGATTATTAATATATAGATATGATCGCGAGATAATTTTACCATAACACATAAACAGTGTGCTGTAAAAATACCTTTCCTTCTCAACTTGTTGAAAACAGGAACACACAATCCCACTGAAAGCACCAGTGCAACAGAGCACAACACCAATATGGACACATGAAGGGCCGATAAACCTGTAGTGATGTAATGATAAAGCAGATGTTTTAACTCTGAGGCATTTTAACTGGCGTAACGATTTGGCCGCATTGATGTAATAGGCTTGTGATGGTTGTGGTTTATTTTTTATCTTAAATTGCATTCCTTTTTTCTGCGTATATACCGGACAGATGAAAGCATTTCACTGCATGTCGTACCCTGTATGTATGTGTATGTGACAAATAAATATTTGATTTGATTTTAAAAGTTCCATAACGCAAATGCAAACATGCAGATAACATCACTAAAATACACATAACGCAATTCTCCTTAGTCAGCCAAGTGATAATATTTGACCCATAATAGAATTCAGCAAAATGGGTCGAAGGTATTGTCGCCCCATTATGCATTTGCGATTATGCAAAAATGCAACATGGCTGCAGTAGTATGTACTGTTTATGGTCTGTTGGATCCTGCTTACCGAGTGTGCATGTGGGATATTTGATCAGGAACTAGAGAGATGACTCCTGAGCATTCTGACAGGTATCTGGGTCAGGATTAGTTAGTTGTCAAAGTATCCCTGTGGAGGCAGTAAATCTATACAGTGTCTGTCTGTTCTCCAGACTCATTTTACCATACTGGGGATTTGCGAATTCCGACGGGAAATTCCGCTTGATGTGTACCTTCCCAAATGGGATTTCCTGACTCTGTGGACTAAGACGAACACTTGGAAATGTCATTCATATCTTTGTCACTGATGCCATGAAAGTAAGTGAGGTATGGTGCTGAAATAATAATTTTCTGGACATTTGTGAAAAAAATTACGAAAGAACAATGTCTATACATCAGATCTACTCCCTCGGAGGTATAAGAGGACATTTGATACAAGCGTGTCAGCATGCCTCTATGGCTTGAAAACCAGTTTTTGGCCACATGCACAAGACGTTCAGGAGTAATAGCACACCTGTCCCTATGATACACATATCCCAATGGGAAAGAAACAAGAGCTATTACCAATTCTTTGCAGAACCACAGTGGTTCGTCCTGACATGTTCCTGGTGTGGACCTCACACGTGAACTCTCCTTTATCTTCCATCTTTACATCCATCAGCTTAAGCGAGAAGTTTCCTTTCGGGATTTCAGAAGAAAAGAAATCAACTCTCCCCCAATAGCTCTCATGTGAGGAGTCTGGGAAAATCTTCTTGTCTTGATAAAGCAGGACAGATACGTCATGTTTTCTCTCTCTGTCCATTTTTTTCCAGGTCACTTCTTCAATCTCACTGGCTGGTACATTTGAATCTACAGAGCAATTCAGTATAACATCCTGACCCGCAGGGGCAAAGATGGCTCGGTCTGCCCCAGTCACCACAAGACTCCCTAAAAGAAAGAATGCATCCGACTGATGATCATATTTTTGTGGTGGATTTGCATTGTAACTTAAATAGATAGATGGACAGACGGTTACTTACAGATATTACTAACTTCCATTATGACCTCACTGGAGTCTTGAGTTGTATTTACTTTACATCTGTAACCTCCAGTGTCTTCTTCAACCACATTTTTGAGTAAGATGGAGAAGTTCCCTTTTGTGAGCTCATGTGGAAAAAAGTCCACTCTGCCTCTAAACCCCTGACTCTGAAGATCTGGACGACTTTTTCCTTGTTGGAAGAGACCGACGAGAGAATCGGAATCCGTCTTTCTCCATTCCACCTGCAGACCTTCCAGAGGCAGTGGGCTTTCAACAAAGCATGGCAGGAGAACCGAACCTCCCAGCTGGGCCACAACCGGACCCGAGGGACCGTGGACATGGAGACCTGGATCCATGCAAAATCATACATGCAATTATAGATACTCAAAACCAAAAAGCAAATAAATGTATGTATAGAGCAAACACACATGTTAATCCCACCTCTGCTTCTTCACCAACAATATATAATGTAAACCCTGCCCAATTTTATCATATTGGTCTAGGACAAAGACGACATTAGAAATCTTGTAAAGAAATTTCATTACAGTGAGACATTGCTCAAGGGACCATCAGTGGCAGCTTGGCAGTGCTGGAGCTTGAACGCTGATCCTCTGGTCAACAACCCAGAGCCTTAAACGCTCGAGCCACCACTGCACCAGAGATCAGGTTTCAAATTTTTAATGGCAGAACTGTGCAGAGAGAATAAACCTAAAGTCTGAAGCTCTTTAAAGACTCATTAGAAAGAACTTATACAGAATCAAACATCTGGAACAGCTAACCTGAGAGCCTATTATGATGTCACTGCTGTCACTTGTGATCCACAACCCCTAGAGAGTATGTCCAGATGTTAACCACCGCCCTTGGTGGATATTTAACTTTTACAACATCACAGTTACACCTTTTGACACTGATGAGCCTTACCTTCATGTCCAACAGCAAAGGCAAGCACTAAGAACAAGAAAATAATGTCAGTTTTACTTAGCAAAACAATCCAGTCAAGTGCAGGGAAAAAGTGAGGCCTGTCAGACTCAGACTGATGGAAACTGAATACGCCTGACTTTTTCATTTGGTAGGATGCAATGAATAACTGACATGATCCAGTACAGTACGGTTTAAAGTACAGATAAAGATCCGATTAGTAGAGAAACTTTAACTCCTATAATTGGTGGTCCGTCAAAAAAATGAGGCAAAAATTTAGTATGCAATCCAGATTTCAAATAAAAAACAAATGCACCCTAAACTATTAATAGCTTACAAAATAAAAGTTCTCATAAAGAATAGAATTTAAAAAGAATCACAAGAATCACAAGCTCGGTTATTGTACAAACAATAATACAAACAAATATTGCTCTCTATTATACATCTTTATTTTAAATTGTGTGGTAAAGAAATCGTTTTTTTAATTATCTGAGCAGGTACGTGATACTTTTTTAACTCAAGGTGTCGAAAAACTGCCTGACTTAGTGTCAATGTTGCTCTTGGGTGTTTTAAGCAAATTGTTTCAGCAAAACACTCATTGAGTGAGCACGAGTTACATGAGTGAGCTCACCATTATAAACAGTATTTGGCCGAGATTCAGCAACGACGCCATGGTTGTTCAAAATATTGTACGCATTACATATTATTATAATATTACTTTACCAAATCCAGTGTCTGGGAATAACCTGTTATATTCTGTCTACGAAGCCCTTGTGCTGTGTGGAAAATGAAAATAAGACTTTCTTCTTCTACTTCTATTCACTTTGTTTCAGTCAGACAGAAATCCTCAATAACAACAAAATCAAAGTCTGTGCAAGTCAGACAGTTTCTTAATTGTTACTTGCTTTATGACATATCCATAGCTTATCATTCATTACCTTAACATCTGCATGAAAATATCTCGCACCTGGTGTATATAGTAAACACTTACCTGTAAGAGTGCGAAAAAAAAGAACAATAGCATTTCTTAACATTATCTTGCATTGCTTCCTGGATACATTCAGGAACGATTTTCAATCTGCAAACTTTGTTTCCTCCAAACTTGCCTAGAAGGCAATTAACGCCACCTGCTGGTAAAAAACACAGACTAGAATTGCGTCCTACAGGCTCATGCCTGGGGGCATGGTGACTTAGTGGTTAGCACGTTCGCCTCACACCTCCAGGGTTGGGGGTTCGATTCCCGCCTCCGCCTTGTGTGTGTGGAGTTTGCATGTTCTCCCCGTGCCTCGGGGGTTTCCTCCGGGTACTCCGGTTTCCTCCCCCAGTCCAAAGACATGCATAGTAGGTGATTTGGCATCTCTGGAAAAAAGAGATGAAAAAAATGTTTCCGTAGTGTGTGAGTGAATGAGAGTGTGTGTGTGCCCTGCAATGGGTTGGCACTCCGTCCAGGGTGTATCCTGCCTTGATCCCCGATGACGCCTGAGATAGGCACAGGCTCCCCGTGACCCGAGGTAGTTCGGATAAGCGGTAGAAAATGAATGAATGAATGAATGAATTTCTTGGTTCCCATAGCATTCCTTGATAAAAAAAAAAAACAACACGTGTTGAAGGTGTGAAATGTGTATTTTCAGATTTCCTCTAATAAAATCTATAAGAAAATACTCCTATTGATCCCTGAATGATAAAAAGGAAGTGTTAGCTCTACAGTACGAGTATCATCTGAGAGAGAAATGAACAGACTTGAGCTCTTTTCTCATTAGGTTTTCTGATGCTAAAGAGGTTTATAACAGATCGGCCCACGCAAAGAGCGAGTTGGACGTGTGTTAAAATGTCAATGCTAGAGTGGATAAGCTGCAGGTGTGCAGGGATTAAAAAAACGTGTGATGTCTACAAACACGCAATGGCATGTTTCTTACCACACGAGTCCCAATTCAGTTCGCTTGGGGGATCTGTGAGATCTCTCTCTCCCCCTTCTCTGTCTCCCTCCCTTTCTCTCTCGAACAGCTGGGCCACAACCGGACCCGAGGGACCATGGACATGGAGACCTGGATTAACACCAAACCATTTACATATAAAAACATACAGAAACATCTCATGATTTCTTTTGGTTGACCTTAAATTAAATGAATAATCATTCAGAGTAGATAAGGCTACATTTTTGTAAACACTCCCACATCTAAGAATGAACTAGTTCAAAACCTTATTATTATCCAAAACCTATATTAATGTTTTACTGTAAAGTGAATAAAATGTTATGCATGAATCATGAATATGGTAAAAGCTATAAAAAGCCTTACAAAAAAAAAACCCAAACAAAACAAACAAACAAAAAAAAACATGAGACAAGAAATATACTGGCCAGTACTTGCTTTATTTTAAACATAAACATTACTGTAGAACGGCAATCCGTATTAATATCCACTGTATTTCTCTTCCAATAACTCAAGTAAACAACAATGATAAATTCAACACACAATTTTACCAACAAGAGAATAAAATCTCTTAGAACCATGTGCATAATGTGAGGCTATAAAGGTTTTATAAGAAGTACAAATATGTCCAGAAATGATATTATTTGGTTAAAATGAATGTGATATCACAGAATTCAAACAGCAGTAAAATAATGGCATGAGTAAAAAAAAACAACCAACAAATGAAGCAAACAAAAACAACCCCAACCCAATTCCCATTAAAACAAACAACCAAACAGTTACCCATATAAACACATTAATTCTGCGTTGTTTTGTTATTTTAATTTAGTTTTTTTTTAGTTCTGAATTCCATAAATCTGTTTCCTGAATGTAGCTCTTCTAAGATACGACATTTTCTTACAAAACATGAGCAAATATATTTCTGGGAGTTCAGGTCATTCAGGATTAGGGTTCATCTCCTCCATCTCCTGAACGATCTACACAGATAAATCATACAGGTAAATAAGGATGAACATAAGTTTATGTTTCATTTTTAATAATGATAATAATAATAATAATAATAATAATAATAATAATAATAATAACAACAACAACAAAAAAAATAATAGCTAGAAATATTATGTGTTTAAGCCATTTGCCATTTTCCTGATTATGGATTTCGTACCTCAGGTTCTGCTCTGCTTTCATCTTTCAAATGTCTGTTTAAAACAAAGACATACAGCAATTTATTCTGCTCACTGATTGTCAGACCCTGCACTAAAACTTGCCATTTGTTGCAATGAATATTTACTAACAACAAACATAAACAACTTACCTTTCTTTGAATTTCATCCCTGATTCATATAAAGAACACAATGTTAGACATAATTGGTAGAATCTCACAACAACATATCACATTCTTTTTCTAACTTCGCTCGGTGTTTCACTATGGGAATCGCTTTGGGCATGACCAACTGCGGAAGCTCTTATGACACCACGTCTGTCATTGACAGACAGGTTGACCTGCAACCAGGCTCCGCCCTACCTATATCAGCCAGGTCGACCCCTGCCTACGTCATTCGTGCTTTCTTCCCATGGGAGACTGCAGCAAGCTCTCTCAGCACATCCCGACTTGCTGATTTTGCTTAACTGTTCAATAGACGGACCTTCATTGGATTCTGTCTCCGAACTCGACATCATTGAAGGGATTGTGGTAAGTGACAACCCTAAATTTGGAATAGAGTCCGCATCGTGGTGAGCTATACTGATCTCCCTATTGCGCATTTAGTTACAGTGGTAGGAGACATCTAGTTTACTTGGGTTTACGCTTCAAGGCGGACCTACCGAAGGTTTAATTAAATTAAATTAATCATAATTAATTAAGTCTACCAGATTAACGTGTTCTGACGAGTCTTTAGAGTCCATCATCATGTGGAGCTACCATTTTGGGCAGGGACCCTCACCCTATGTGCATAGTGTGTATGGGCCCGAAGCATACTCAAACATTGCTAGCGGACCCGCAGACATGCCCTCACTGTGCGTCAATGCCGGTGAAAATCTTGGAAAGGAGGCTGAAAGTGTCGGTAGCTAACCAGCAGGATCCTTGCCTGTCTGAAGCTGCCTCGACAGCGACTGCCCATCTGCCGTGAGCTAGTAAGAGCTGGGCGGATATGATGGAAGCCGAATCCCCGGACATGCCTCCGTGGTTCGATGGCCTGCTCATGCAGGAGGATGACGAACTGGGGGACGAGGACGCAGATGGTGATGCTAACTCTGACCTCCTTGATCTGGGCATGGATGGCGAAGAGGAGGAAGACAATTCCCCCTTCCCAGCCCAACAGTCTAGACCACCTAGCGCGAACGATTCGGCCCCTCCTACTGACAGCAGCCTGCACGAAGTTTGCAAACAGGCCGCGGTGAAGTTGGGCCTAGCCTGGCCAGCCGCTAAAGCTGCCGAAGGAGCCGTAAGAGACCTTTATGAGGGGAAAAGTCTGCCGCTGGCCCACTCGGCAGCGAGACAGCTCCTGCCTGCCGTGCCTGTGTGCATGAAGGAGATGTCTCGATATTGGTCTAGCCCCTTTAAGAGCAAGCTCCTCACCAAGGGATGCTCAGGAGGAGCCTGCCATATAGGTTTTGGTGAAAAATCGGCAGGCCAGAACCCTTTAATAAGTCATTTTATGAAGGGGGCGCGACGCTTACGGCAGGTGTCTAAGCAGATGGTTCGATTATGGGATCTACCCATCATCTTAGAAGCCTTGTCTCAACAGCCCTTTGAGCCAATAGAGGCGGTGGGACCTAAGTATCTGCTTCTTTTGCTTTTTGGCTTTGGTGACAGCCAAGCGTGTAAGTGATTTACATGCTTTGTCGGTTAGCGTGTCTTGTTTACAATTCGCACCGGGGCTCACTAAAGTTTCTTTTTGTCCTAACCCTGCTTTTGTAACTAAGGTTATGGAATCGGCATATAGGTGCCCGCCTACTGAACTGGCAGCTTTTCATCCCCCTCTGTTTTCTTCCCCAGAGGAATAGAAACTTAATACATTGTGCCCAGTGCAGGCTCTTCAAGTGTATGTGCAGAGAACAGCATGTTTCAGAATTTGTGACCAGCTGTTTGTGTCTTGGGCTACTCCTCACACAGGGAAGCCATTTGAGAGGGTCTCATACAGGGTTTGAGAGCCCACTCCAGTACGGGTATGGCCACATCATGGGCTTTATTCAGGGGAGTTTCTGTTCTGGATATTTGCTTGGCAGTGAGTTGGGCAACACCACATACGTTTGTGCTATTCTATAGACTGGAGGTTTCGGAGCCATCCTTAGCACATGCAGTGCTGGGAGCCGGTACTACTATACCAATTTGGAAACAGTAATATGGGTGCAATCCGGGAGCGGTCTATATCTCCCATAGTGAAACACAGAGCGAAGTTAGAAAAAGAACTTTGGGTTACTTTACGTAAGCCCCGGTTCTTTGATAACTGAGTGAGGTATTTCACCAGCACTTCCCTCCTTGCACTTGGACGGGAAGAAATCTCGATAATTCTCGATAAATCTCGATAAATCTCGACAGGGGTCGACCTGGCTGATATAGTTAGGGCAGAGCCTGGTCAAAAACAGATGTGGTGTCATAAGAGCTTCCGCAGTTGGTTACGCCCAAAGCGATTCACATAGTGAAACACCTCACTCTGTTATCAAAGAACCGGGGCTAACGTTAAGTAACCCAAAGTTTTCTTAGGATTTTGCAATAGATTTTTATTTTGTTACTTTTCATTATTTCTGCAAATTTAATTTTAATCATGTCTCATGAATGTATAGAACTAATAAATAAATGCTCAGAGAGAACTCACAGGAATCGTAGATTTGTAACATGAGCCATGCAGAACAAAACACTGTTTCAAGTGGTAAAATAATCAGACGGAGATCTCCTATAGATCGTGCTCCTTTCCCTGGAAGTCAGTAGAACAGTTAAATCTTACCTTGGAGTGTAAATCAAGTCAAAACATGATTTGGAGTGTGAAGGCTAAAATGTTTTTCCTCAGAGACTTTTTTTAAAATTGATATTCGTCACAGGCCAGGTTAACACACTTGGAACAAAGTGCTGTCTACTCTCGTCCATACTGTATACTTGAGCTCAAAGATGACCGACTGGTGTCTCTGGGATTGACAGGGGAAAGAAAGTAGCTCTCCTCCTACACTTTGCTTTCTAGAAGTCACAGCCTACATTCCCAGAGAAACACATGGCCTTTTATAACCAGTGTATATTCACTGAGTAATCTTTATGTTTTGCTCCCAGCTAAACAGACCAGGCATGTAAAGTGGAAACATGTTAAAGATATTTCCTTCCATGTTGGATTTCCCACTGAAATGGTTGAATGGGAATTAAACGTTAACTTGAAATGAACACAAAGGTTAATTAGAATGGGACAAAAGTTAATAATGAGATTTACTCAATGTGCATGGCAATAACTGCTGCAATGGAAGGTATGTAGATATTCAGAGACCATCCAATGCCCTGGGTCCAATTTAGAAATTTTAGTTATGTAATAATGCAATAATACAATATATACACATGCATTGTTGTTGGTTCTCTGCCTACATGTTGGATTGTGTTTTGAAATTGTCTGCAATCTCAAGCTCTTGAGATGTCAAGCACCTGATACATGAAAGCGATGTGAAATGTTTATTGAACAGTTAATATCTGTGCTGCTAAAATCAATGTAACACTTTGATCTTTCATAATATTCAAGACAATTATTTAATCAAACACATTTTTTTCTGTTTATGACAGAACCATAAAATACCTGCTTTCAGGATCAGTTCTGTGGCGAGAGCGATGGCACTGACAGTACTGGGAACTACAGCTCCGAACATGTAGATCATCATGTGAAGGAAATCTGTCATTCAGAACACACTGATATTAATGATCCAGAAAGAAGAACATTTTGGACAGAAAAACATATTTATTAATAAGCTAAATATAATAAAATGTGCACATTAGAGAGAATAAACAAGTTTCTAAAGATTTCTCGACTCACCAGGTAAATATTTAGGATGTTTGAACAAACAAGTTGCTGTCAGAACATGGATCAATGGGATCAGAGCCAAATATCCAGAACGATCTGAAACATCATAAAGATATCACCAAATGGATGAATTCATTAATGATGAAATTTAAGAATTTTGTTGTCATTTTACAGTAAAGATTAGCAAAGAATAATGACTGTGGAAATGACTGACTATAAAATATGAGGAGTTTATTATTTCATTACTGATTTAAGTATAATTTTCACATATTTTATACAAAAGAAATCTATAAAATATTTCTTAGACTAATGAATTTTTTTTAGAATTAAATTAGAATTTAAATCATACTTAAACTGTTTTTCATCTTAGCCTTTATCTTTTTAAGTACGAATTTAGAAGCAAATTATTGGGATATTTTTCACCTTTTTCATCCATGAGAAGTTTTAGATAATGGAAAGTGATTGCACCAATAGCTACGATTAATATTACGATGATGACAGTGCAGCATAAATCTAAAGAGGGAAATAAATTTGACATGAATCAACAACACATACAGTCAATGATAATCAATGAGAGTCAATGAGTGAGACAAAGTCAATTGTCATAAATACTGATAACTATTAGCTTTACTATAACCTACATCTTAAGTTAATCTGACTCTCTGTTATTATTACTTTCTGTTATTTTCTGTTTAATATTTTGACTTAATTAATAAAATCAGTGTAACTTTATCCAGAATGAAATGCATCTACAAGAAATTAGAACAAATCTAGAAAAAAAACCTAGAATGACAAAGGTTTGATAAAATATGATCATACTTACATCCTATTTTTCTCCATTGCGAGCTGAATCCTTGATTCCGTCCTCGTTGACGACACAATAGATAAATTACTCCAAACCCTACAACTATATACATTATACCCTCAAATAAAAGCATCCATCCTGAAATTCAGAACCAAACGAACATAAAACCATTTAATAATAATGCAGAAATATACTATAAAGTCTATGTCTAAAGGCTCTACGCACACAACTACATTGCTTTACAAGTACAGGACAGGAAGAGTTAGATAAACTTATTACTACAGCTAAATCAACAACTTGTTCACTAGAAACCATTCCAACTACATTACTGAAAGAAGTGTTACATTAAGCTGGTGAGCCTATTCTTTATATTATTAACTCCTCGTTATCTTTAGGTTACGTCCCTAAATCCTTCAAGTTGACAGTTATTAGGCCACTCATCAAAAAACCTAATTTAGATCCAAATGAACTATCAAATTACAGACCTATTTCACACCTTCCGTTTATGTCTAAAATACTCGAAAAGGTTGTGTCTGTTCAACTGAGCTCCTTCTTACAAGAGAACAATATCTTCGAAGAGTTTCAGTCAGGTTTCAGGCCCCATCGTAGCACAGAAACTGCACTTGTGAAAGTCACAAATGACTTGTTCTTAGCTTCGGACAAAGACTGTATGTCCCTATTAGCTCTACTTGACTTCAGTGCTACATTCGACGCTATAGATCACAACATTCTCCTAGAGCGCTTACAAAATTATACAGGTATTCATGGACAGGCTTTAAGTTGGTTTAGATCCTACCTATCTGATCAATACCATTTTGTAGAATTAAACGGTGAATCCTCCAGTTTATTGCCAGTTAATTATGGGGTCCCTCAAGGATCAGTTCTAGGACCCCTACTTTTCTTGAAATACATGCTTCCATTAGGAAACATTATTAGAAGACATGGGATTAGTTTCCACTGCTATGGTGACGACACAGTTATATATCTCATCAAAACCAGATGCGCTAAAGTGCTAATAGCTAAAGTGTCCAAGTTAACTCATTGCCTTAGAGAGATAAAAGACTGGATGAGTTAGTAGCACTAAAGTGTTAGCTCTGATAAGACAGAAATACTACTTATAGGTCCAAAAACCAGTACACAGAAACTCTCACAATTTAACTTCCATTTAGAGGGATGTACTGTTACTAGTAGCTCGACAGTGAAAGACCTGGGTGTTACATTAGACAGCAACTTGTCTTTTGAAAATCATATCGCCCATACTACAAAAACAGCCTTCTTCAATGTGTATGTCTAAATACATACACATTGTGAACTATATATATCTAATAATAATCTTGAATTTTTTATTATATTAATTATTTATATTATTCCTTATGTTTACCTTCTGTTCTATGTTTATGTTCTGTAAAGCTGCTTTGAGACAATGTCTATTGTAAATAAACTTGAATTGAATATTAAAAATACTATATAAAAAAGTAAACAGTAATACACTAAACCAAGTCAGGATTTGGTGTGACCGCTCTTAAAATAAAGCATCTGTAGTCTCAGGTACAAGTTGAGAAGTTTCATAAGAGCTGCTTACACTGAGGATCTTTGAGAATGCGCTGGAGTTTTTTATGGACACAATGGCTCTGTGAGTGTGGGCCGGAAGGGAGGACTCAAATGCAGGATGCTGATGTAAATAATAAAAAGTATTTAATGAGCTTGACAAAATAATCAGGCAAGGCAGGCAAACACTCAGTTTAAAGACCAGCCTGTAATCCAGTACAGAGGCATGCAAAAAATACAGGACAGGCAAAAAACACAGAGTGAAAAACAGTCCAATAATCTGACAAAGCAAAGCAAAAACACAGAAACCAGAAACAAACAGAGTCAAACCAGGCAGGACAGAACAGGAACAACAGTGCAGAACCAGCAAGCAGGCTTGAACTTTCTGAAGAGGGTTTTGAACAGGGTGAATACGTAGGACTCTGGGGAGCTTGAGTCTGACTAACACTGGATTGAGCACCATGGAGAAGGAAAAAGGCCCAACAAAGCGTGGGGCAAGTTTCCTGCAGGCAACCTTAAGCAGCAGGTCTCTGGTGGATAGCCAAACCCTCTGACCAACACGATATGGGGTGCCGGACGGTGCTTGCAATTGGCCCACTGGGCGTAGCTCCTAGAAGTACAGAGTAGAACCACACGAGCCTTTCTCCAGACATGCTGGCAACGCTTGACCAAGGCAAGGGCAGAGGGAACTGAGGCCTCCATTCTTCTGTTTGGAGAACAGTGGAGGCTTGTATCCATACGGGGCCTAGAAGGGGGAGAGGCCCATGGCAGCCTAAGGCAGGGAGTTGTGGTCGATCCACCACAGAGAGGATGGTGGTAAGCCAGTAACAAAGTCTATGGAGACGTGAGACAAGGGCTGCCTGTGAACAGGAAGAGGACAGAGCAAGCCAGCTGGGGGTCTTATGCTGAGAGAAAACAGGACATGCCGCCACAAACTCCTGGACATCCTTCCTTATCTTAGGCCACCAGAAGCGCTGCTGGAGGACTGACAAGGTGCAGGCAGTACCTTCCCTCTGGACAGACCTCTGGAACTGGAAGACTGGAGGTGGCCTGCTAGACCCTCCTCTAAATATCAAGGCAAAGGGCTCAGACCATGACAGAGGAAGGAAGTATATGTTCCACAACAGGGTCTCCATCATCCTCCATGATGAATTGCCAAGACAGAGCGTCCGGTGGTAGGACAGGGTGAAATTAAAATGTCCAAAGAAAAGACCCCAACAGGCTTGCCTGGAATTCAGACATTTGTCCAAGCAAAGATATTCAAGTTTCTGGTGGTCCGTCCACACTAGCAAGGGCTGCCCAGCACCCTCCAACCAGTGCCGCCATTTCTCCAGGGCCAACTTGACTGCCAAGAGTTTCCGTTCACCTATAGGATATTTCTGTTCAGCCGGACTGAGGCTCCTTGAGAAGAAAGCACAGTCTTTGACGGATTGCTGAGACAGAATGGCCCCCATGCTGATATCGGATGCATCCACCTCCACAATAAACTGCTGGTTTGGGTCGGGGAGAGCCAGGATGGGGACTGTCATGAAGAGGCCCTTGAGTCTGGTGAAAGCTGGCTCAGCTTCAGGATTCCAGCTGAAGGCTTGGAGTGTGGAGGTTAGCCTGTGTAGGGGCAGCGACAGTGCTGAAGCCGCGATGAAATTGCAATAAAAGTTCGCAAACCCCAGGAAGCGCTGGAGCTGCTTTCTGTTATCCAGGTTTGGCCAGTCCCTAACTGCCATAACCAGGTTGGAGTCTATCTGTGTGCTACCGGGCAAGAGAATGAAGCCCAAAAAGGTAGTACTGGTGGTGTGGTCTACAGAAGGTCTTGCAGTACATCATTGACCAAGGCCTGGAAGACCGCTGGCGCACTGGTCAGGCCAAACGGCATGACCAGATATTCATAGTGACCCGAAGGGGTATTGAAAGTCGTCTTCCACTCGTCTCCCTCCAGAATACGGATAAGGTGGTAGGCATTACGTAAGTCCAATTTTGGTAGCTCCCTGGAGGAGTTCAAAGGCAGAGGTCAAGACAGGCAGGGTGTACCGGTTCTTAATGGTAATGGCATTAAGCCCTCAGTAATCAATACAAGGGCGGAGCGAACGATCCTTTTTCCCCACAAAGAAAAACTCTGCCCCCGCTGGAGATGAATAGGGATGAATGATGCCAGCCTTGAGAGAAACCTGGATGTACTGTGCCATAGCCTTTCTCTCTCGGGTCCGTTCAGGTGGTAAAGATGACCACGGGGGGAGTATTTCCAGGCAGGATGTCAGTGGTGCAGTCATAGGACCGGTGAGGAGGGAGGACAGAGGCTCTGGTCTTGCATATGTCATGGTAGTCCAGAGGCACAGAACTGAGGTCTGGTGGAGGTTCCTCAGTGACTGGATGCTGAGTGTGGGGTTTGATTCAAGGCAGTGAATGTGGCAGTGTGTTCCTTAGTCCAAGACGCGGCCACTGGTCCAGTCCAGGTGGGGATTGTGTTTCTGAAGCCAGGGGAATCCCAGCATAATGGGCGCTTGCGGCAATGGAATTATCAGGAATGTTATCCACTCGTGGTGAGTGGCAACCGTCAGGCGTACAAGTTGGATTTGACGTGAGACCTTATGTAAAATGTGGCCATCCAGCTCCCAGACTTGGAGAACAGACGGCAAGGGCTCAGTCTCGATTCCCAGCTGTTTGGCCAATTCCTCATCCAGAAACTCTGAATCCGCTCCAGAGTCAATGAAGGCTGCTAGGCAAATGGTCTTGATAGTTAACAGAGATGCGAATCTTGAGAAGTGGTTTGGGGGGAGCTGGAGATTGTAGGCTCACTGCTAGCCCTTCCTTCAAAGGCGAGCCCTGCCTTTTGCTGGACATGAAGCAGCCATGTGACCAGACTCCCCACAGTAGATTCAAAGTCCTTGGGAATGCCATGCTTCCTGTTCTGTGGGTGAAAGGTGTTGCCAGCCAATTTCCATGGCCTGAACGGGACCGAAATCTCCAGAAACTGTCCCTTGTAATGCAAATCTCTAGGCGGAGAATGGAGTGGGAGGACGGGCGCTGGGATACCATGAGCGGTGGGAAACCCTTTCGGAGCGGCGCTCTCGGATACGAGATACGGATATGGATACATGAGTAGCCAGTGTGATCAGATCGTCTAGTTCAGGAGGTACCTGTTCGTTCGCAAGCGGGGAGCTGGTCCTTGACCTCAGCTGCCAAACCTCTGTAGAAGGCGTCATACAAAGCAATAGAGCCCCATCCACTATCCCCCGCAGCTGTCCGAAAGTCCCCTGCATATTCAGCTATAGAGTGATTGCAGTGAGATGTCTCGAAGAGTGACCGTGCGGCATCTTGTTAGGGAGTGATGAGGTCGAAAATCTTGCGAAGCTCTCTGCTGAACGCTTCATAGGAAAGACAGAGAGTTGACTCGGTGGTTGCCCACTGTCTGGCCTTGCCGGTCAGCAGTGAGATAACATAAGCCACCTTGGAGTGATCTGATGGGAAAACAGAGGGCTGCAACTCGAATATGACTGCACACTGCATAAGGAATGGCCGTCACATTCCTGGTTCTCTGGAGGAATGCTCAGGGTGAGGCAGATGTGGCTCCCAGGCTGGAGTCACAGGTGCAGAGGTGACTGAACTGGAGAGAGCACTAAGCCGGTGGATGAGTTCATTGTTGGCCTTCATAAGGTAAGTTATCTTTTTATCATGGGTCGCAGTGGTCTGAGCCAGGTTCCCGAGGCGGGTCGTCAGGTCTGGTGTGTCTGTTGAGTCCATAACTGGCCAGATAATACTGTCAGGGTGGGCCGGAAGAGAGGACTCAAATGCAGGACGCTGATGTAAATAATAAAAAGTCTTTAATGAGATTGACAAAATAATCAGGCAAGGCAGGCAGACACTCAGTGTAAAGACCAGTCTGTAATCCAGTACAGAGGCAGACAAAGAATACAGGGCAGGCAAAACACAGAGTGAAAAACAGTCAAATAATCCGGTACACAGGCAGGCAAGGTAATACAGGGCAGGCAAAAACACAGAAACCAGAAACAAACAGAGTCAAACCAGGCAGGACAGAATATGAACAAGGCTGGAAGTAGTGTAGCAAACCAGGAAGCTAGGAGCTACCAAAATTGGACTTACGTAATGCCTGCCAACATCTCTTCTTTGGGACAATACTCAACTGTCGTCATGCCATTACTGAGTTTCATTTTATTTGGATTTCAAATTACATTGCATTTTAAGTTATAAGTATGAAATTTATCCCTAATGAGCAAGCCAGAGGCCACAGTGGCAAGGAAAATGTCCCTAAAAATGTGGCAAGGAAGAAGTACTAAAATAAACATCAATAACAAAATTTGATTACAAAAAAGATTATACAAAAAGATTATAGAAAGACTTAGTGTATAGATACTACATTACTAATTTACTAATGTCCTAGACAGCCAAAATAACTTTTTATTTACTTATATAATATATTAGATACTTACCCCTGGCATAATCTTTTACCGTAATAGAAAGAAGAATGTACAAACATATTATACTGAGGCTAGAAATCATCACAATAATAGATGCACACCTGAGAAAGGAAAGGAAATATTTCACACACATGACTAAAACCAACAGCACATAAAACTAGTAAATAAATTAGTCTATTATTAGACTAGCTATACAGTTCATAATGACTTCAAGATTAATTACAACGCTTACGTCCAAAAGGTTTCCCTTGAAAAAAGTGCCTTTGTAGAACGAGGGCCACGATCATCCCAATGATCGGAGGTGTTGTAACAGAACCTATCTCAAAGTTGTCTAAAAGTTCCAGGAGGAGTGTATTGAGTTAAAGAAGATTGAACAGATACACAGGTTAAATCCATTAATTTGATTACATTCAGTACACTTTATTTTGTCCTCTGAGCTTATATATTATTTAAAATAATACTCACAATTAAAGTCTGCCCAAATGTTGCTGAGAACAAATCCAAGCAGTGCAGTGTTGAACATTTCTAGATACACAGTCAGATATATTTGGAAACTGTAGATAGCTGTGGAACAATGAGGAGCGGATTTATTTCTTAACAAATATAATGCACAATTTTACCTTAAAAATTAAGAAATTTCACAGCAAACTACACTTTATGGAGGATTTGGGAGAAGAAAGGTAATATTTTAAATAAGCCATATGAATTCTCATTAAACAGGACATATTAAAACTCATTTGTAATCTGAGCAAAAGATTCTCTGAAGAAACCAAAACTGACATTTGGCACAAATCACGTTTTTCAGAGATCATAGCCAGTTAATTATGGGGGCCCTCAAGAATCAGTTTTAGGACCTCTGCGCAATATACATGCTTCCCTTAGGGAACATCATTAGTTTCCATTGTTATGCTGACAATATCCAGTTATATATCTTAGCAAAACCAGATGAAATAGCTAAATTGTCTAAATTAAATTATGGAGATAAAAGATTGGATGACCTGTAAGTTTCTGTTGTTAAACTCTGATAAGACAGAAATCAAGCATCGCGTTAGTTCTGGAAGGCTACTGTCGTGATGTGGGACAAAGGCGAGTGAGGATCCAAATGCAGTTTTTTGACTTTACTGAACCAAAACAAGAAACAGGCAATACAAACAAGCAGACAAACCAGAGCAGTATACAGGGCAGACAAACCAGAACAGAATACAGAGCAGACAGGAGACCGGAACATCCACAACATACATACAAGCACAATGCTATAACGACCAACAAAAGGGAAGTGAACAAACAGGGTATAAATAACAGACAAGAACCAATCACAGAGCAGAACTAATTAGAGACAAAAACAACACACCTGAAGGAGAGAAGGGGTACAATTAATGTCCATGGAAACCAAAGAGTGGGCGGAGCAAACAATTAACAACCAGGAAAGACAGCAGACAGAAACAGGACAGAAACACAGACAGACTCATTACAGCTACGTTGTCAAGCGTGCATCAGCTGTTAATCAGCTATCCATGACGCGCACCAATCCAGTTACGACATCCATATTACCCGACCATTTAAATTCCCATTCATTGAGCCGCTTTCTAGTGCGTCGCTGCTGCTGCGACTTGAATGTGGATGAATGAAATGTGGGATGAACTAAAAGCAGCACAGAAAACAAACAACAAAATTCTCAGTTCCGATAACTAAACAAATCTCATCTCCTAAATAAAGCAGCACAATGCATTAGGACACATAAAAACTTAGTATAGTAAAGTATATTCTTCCTTACCTAATATTGCTGAACTGATGACGGTCACCACTCCTATGATTGCCATTACTATTGTTACAGGATTTCTGATAAAAGTTTCAATGAAAACTAAATAAAAGGTTGGAAAAAAGAACAATTTTTATTTTCATGTACCTTTTTAACCCTTGTGTTGTCCTCCTATACAAATTAGCGCTGAGTCAACTTGACCTTGTCTGTTTTGACTGTTTATAAAAAATATATATGTACTATATATGATAGTCTTTTTCTTTTTCTTTTTTTTTTTTTTTTTTTACCTTTTTAGTCTAACTTGTTTCCAACATATTAACATACATTTTGCAAAAAAAAAAATATATATATATATATTTGGTATAATAAACTAAATTTTTTAGTAAAAAAAAACCCAGAAATTTTGAATTATTTTCACTACAGAGGCGCAAAGGTTGATGCACGATTACAGGCTGGTATATTTCAAGGGCAGGAGATTGTTTTGAAACCATTTTGACCATTTTTAATGTCAGCAAATAATAAAACCTGTTTTTTTACAGGCCAAATTGACTTGAATGCTTATAAATCAAAAATTCTACAATTAGCACCATTCTGTGTGTAATATCTATTTTACACTTGTAATATGTATTTTGCCCACCTGATGTCATCTGATCAACCAACAACAGGCTACACACACACACATACACATACACTCAAAAACATGCCATAATTTCATGTGAATAAAACTTTGTTTACCTCCTTTTTTTTTTTTTTTTTTTTCCCCAGCCACCACCCCCCCGACTTCGGAGGACAACTTTATTTTTATTCATATGAAGATTTAACAAACAAAAAAATTAAAAAAAAAAAAAAAAGGGATTTCAGGGGGGATACACACCAGCTAGGTATGCATATACAGACAGACAGACAGGCAGACATAGACAGACATAAACAGACAGATAGACAAAGACAGACAGATAGATAGACACAGAAAAACAGAGAGACAGACAAACAAACAGACAGAGACAGACATAGACAAACACACAGACAGAAACAGACAGACACTGAGGAAACTTTGTTTACCTCCTTATGTTTTGTTATATTATACTTAATTTATGAATGATAACCCTTATGAAATTTTGCCATGTTTTGAGTAAAATAAGCAGAAATTATTAAATATTATTTTGGATAACCACTGACTGATAAATGTCAAACATTACTCAGCATATCTCCAGGCCAAAGCTGACTGATGCAACTAAATTCATAAATAAGAGAGAGGAAACAAATATGATTTGAATATGAAAACACAACGTGTGTGTGTGTGTGTGTGTGTAAAGATTGTTGGTAGAAGAAGAAGAGAAGAGAAGATATTGTCCCCAGCTGGACAAATGCATATAACAAGTGTGAAATATTTACAAATGATTGTTTTTGTTTTTTTAGAGGCCCAATGAATTGCAATGCCCAATGCTTGTGTGTGTGTGTGTGTGTGTGTGTGTGTGTGTGTGTGTAAAGCTTGTTGTTAGATCAGATTTTGCCCCCAGCTGGACAAATGCATCTAACAAGTGTGAAATATTTACAAATGAGTAGATTTTGTTTTTTCTTGAGGCCTAATGAATTGCTATGCCCAGTGATTGTGTGTGTGTGTGTGTGTGTGTGTAGCATCATTTCGGTAGATCATATTTTGCCCTCTGCTAGGCAAAGGTATATCAAAAGTGAGAAATATTTACAAATGTGTAGCTTTTTTTTTCTGGAGGCCTAATGAAATGCAATGCCCAATATGTGTGTGTGTTTGTGTGTGCATGTGTGTGTATGAGTTTGTGTGTGTGCACGCGTGTGTGTGTGTGTGTGTGTGTGTGTGTGTGAAATGTTTAGAAATGTGTAGCTTTTTTTTTTTTGTCTGGAGGCCAACTGAATTGCAATGCCCAATGCTTTGAACAGTGTTTGACTGTGTGTGTGTGCGTGCGTGTGTGTAGCATCATTTCGGTAGATCATATTTTGCCCTCTACTAGGCGAAGGCATATCAAAAGTGTGAAATATTTACAAATGTTTGGCTTTTTTTTCTTTTCTGGAGGCCTAATGAAATGCAATGCCCAATTTGTGTGTGTGTTTGTGTGTGTGTGTGTGTGTGTTTGGGAGGGGGGTAGGGGGGAGTGTGTGTTTTGGGTGCGTGTGTTAGTGGACATTTTACGTGTGCATTTTTGTGTCTGTATGTACGTTCATTGCGCTGAAAAGGGCAAAACTGTGACCTATTGCCCCACTAAATGTGGCCGAGTCAAAATGACCCAAGGGGATAACGAACGCATAGTATATACTGTTCTGAACACGTAGTTCAACGAAAATAGACAAAATTAATTTTGCTTGCAAAGTTCATAATTTGGAACAATCCTGGTAAATTTCAGGCAAATATGTGGAAGAAAACCAAAGTTATGACACATTAAATTCTTCCAGCGGGGTCAAAAAGGACCCAGGGACAATATGAAGTTTAAAGAAAAAAATGAAGGAAATAAAAGGATGTTGTTAATGAGTAATGCTTAAATGGATACTCGATGGTTACGGAATGTACAAAGTTTAGCCATAATTAGGAAATAATTTTCTTGTACCAGAGCAAATTGCAAGGCAATCTAATTTTTTGGTATATTAAAGAAAGAGCACATTAATATATTCTGATTTGAACAGCTACTGCATTCAGGTTATATCTGTTACTAAAACCAGACAGTGTACTATGATTTTAATATATTCCTTCATTCATTCATTCATTCATTTTCTACCGCTTATCCGAACTTCTCGGGTCACAGGGAGCCTGTGGATTTTAATATATTATAGATACAATATATATTATAGATACAACTGTAGCCCTAGTGGTGATAAGGTTTATTACCACAATATACTTTTAAGAAAGAAAGTAAACAAACAAGGAAGGAAATTGTAAAGCAGCACAAAAAGGTCAGTAAATCAGTTTCATTTGGACTATGAAAGAGCACTAAAGCACCATAAGCCTACTTCAGTGTAAACTTACTTGAAAATCCAGTCAACGAAATAGCTGAATGGTAAAACGGAACAGTGAAATGCCTTCACTGTTTTCTGTAAGCACTCTGTGAGATAAAATAAATGAGCTGTTTAGACATATTCTGTACACATGCTGTATGAACGTAGGATAAATTAAAAGCAGCTCTATTGAATGTAAAGACGTAAATCTTCTATATAACAATGTTCCTCACGATCCTAAAACCAACAAATGAATAAATAAAGATGTACGTGGTAACGTGCTGAGATAAGAAGAAGTTTTTAACAATATGACAGGCCTCATGATACTGACAGTTAAACAAGTCATGAACTCAGCGAGAAAACCTATGAAAATAAATCAAACCACAGTCAGGAACATGGAAGGTGCCATGTAATAATAAAAAAAGGGAGGGAAATGATTTACCTTCTGATGACCACAAGCAGAAACTCAAAAACATGCAGATGTTTGGACAGAGGATCAGAAAAATGTGCCTTTTCATGCCCTCTTTGCTAGCAACTAAAAAGATTGATATTTAGATATTTTAATGAGAAAAAGATATTTTTAATGAACTATGTCTGGTGAATACCTTTCTTTCTTAGCAGGATACAAACAGGTCCACAAAATCCCACTGCAATTAACATTGCAACAGAGCACAACACCAATATCGCTATATGGAGTGCAGCAAAACCTGTAGTAAAAAAGCATGAATAATAAACATCTGGTGAAGATCTAAACGTCTTCTGCAGAAAGACATCTCCTCAGTGATCAGGTACATTACCTACACCTTGAAGAACCACAGTGGTTCGTCCTGACAGGTTCCTGGTGTGGACCTCACATGTGAATTCTCCTTTATCTTCCATCTTTACATCCATCAGTTTTAAAGAGAAGTTTCCATTCGGGATTTCAGAAGAAAAGAAATCAACTCTCCCCTGATAACTCTCATGTGAGGAGTCTGGGAAAATCTCACTGTCTTGATATAATAGGACGAGGATCTCTGGGTCTCTGTCTGTCTTCTTCCAGGTCACTTCTTCGATCTCGCTGGCTGGTACACGTGAATCTACAGAACAGTTCAGTATGACATCCTCACCCTTAGAGGCAAAGATGTTTTGGTCTGCCCCAGTCACCACAAGACCCCCTGAAAGAGAGAATGCAATAAATAAAATCTAAACACAGAACTAAAATGTCTCCTGAACTGAAGGTGTAAAATATGGTGTATGACATAGACAGGGCAGACAGGACATAGACAGGAACAAGCAGCAGAGTAGAGAGTATGGGAAATAATGGAGAGTAGTGTTAGGGGTCAGGGGTTAAGGTGGGGGTTAAGGTTAGGATCCAGCAATACAGAAATGGGTTCAACTTGTCAGACCCAATAACATCTTATATAATTAAAGAGATGATAAAAAACTATAAATGGTATTTACTTTAATTACTTACTGATATTACTAACTTCCATTATGACCTCACTGGAGTCTTGAGTTGTATTTACTTTACATCTGTAACCTCCAGCGTCTTCTTCAACCACATTTTTGAGTAAGATGGAGAAGTTCCCTTTTGTGAGCTCATGTGGAAAAAAGTCCACTCTGCCTCTAAACCCCTGACTCTGGAGATCTGGTCGACTTTTTCCTTGTTGGAAGAGACCGACTAGAGAATCGGAATCCTTCTTTCTCCATTCCACCTGCAGACCTTCCAGAGGCAGTGGGCTTTCAACAAAGCATGGCAGGAGAACCGAACCTCCCAGCTGGGCCACAACCGGACCCGAGGGACCGTGGACATGGAGACCTGGATTAACACCAAACCATTTACATATAAAAACATACAAATGTCTCATGATTTATTTTGGTTTACTTTAAATTAAATGAATAATCATTCAAAGTAGATAAGGCTACATTTTTTTGTAAACACTCCCACATCTAAGAATGAACTAGTTCAAAGTTTTGCATTATCTAAAACCTATTTTAATGTTTTACTGTAACATGTAAAGTGAATGAAATGTTATACATGAGTCATGAATATGGTAAAAGGTATAAAAAGCCTTACCTTCAAGTCCAACAGCAAAAATGTACACGATAAACACTGTCAAATACATCTAGCTCAATGTATTTTACACCACTTTCACTTTAACTCATGTACAGTTCTATTTGAAAGTCCTCTATCTTTTTCTAAACTTATGCAATGAGGCTCAACTTGTTCTACAAGTAAAGTGATCAGACTCCAATTAAAAAAACAGTGTTATTTCACTGACACTTAGTGTAATTCAAATGACTAAATAACAATAGATTATACACTGAAATGCTTTTTTATCCAATTGCATGTAGATTTTATATTTCAATCTACATTTTGTCATTTTACATTTTATTTATACATGTTATTTATTCAGGAAGCAAAGGTACTTTGATTAAGGGTAAAATGCATTTGGCAGCCGATCCAGGAAGTAGCAGCAACATTAGCAGGTATGCTGCAGGACTAGATTTATTGTTCACTGGAAAAAACATGAGACGAGAAATATACTGGTCAGTACTTACTTTATTTTAAACATTAACATTACTGTAGAATGGCAATCTGTATTAATATCCAATGTATTTCTCTTCCAATAACTCAAGTAAACAACAATGATAAATTCAACACACAATTTTATAGAATAGAATAAAATCTCTTAGAACCATGTGCATAATGTGAGGCTATAAAGGTTTTATAAGAAGTACAAATATGTCCAGAAATGATATTATTTGGTTAAAATGAATGTGATATCAAAGAATTCAAACAGCAGTAAAATAATAGGAGTTAAAAAAACCCCAACTCAATTCCCATTAAAACAAACAACCCATATAAACACATTAAGTCTGCTTTGTTTTTTAATTTTGTTCTGAATTCCATAAATCTGTTACCTGACTGTTTCAAATGAAAAAAGAAATCAGAGGCCATGGAGGACACAGACAGCAAATCTCCGGGTTAAAATATTGCCTTATTACTTTTAGATTGATAAGGATTTCTCTTTAAAAAATAAAATTACAGCAATTTGAAAACTAATGGCAGTACAAAGTGAACTATGGTTGAAAATCTGGCGTCTTGGTCTGAAATCCATAAATCTGCTTTATTACAATTTCAAAAGAAGAATACATTTTTACACATAACTTAATCCTCAAGGTTAAAATGAAGCATCTTTATTTATAGGGTGAAGGGTCCAATATACTGAAGACTTAAACAACAAACTATTTTTACTATACAAGACAGAGGCAATTTGAAAAGTGGTAACAAAATGTAATGGGTTAAACATTCATTCATTCATTTATTCATTTTTTACCGCTTATCCGAACTACCTCGGGTCACATTTTGGTCTTTTATGAGCTGGAAATGTACGATACTTTCACAATGTTTCTTTTGAACATATGAACAGTTTCTTCAATAATTCACTGATAAGGTGTGGGTTATAATATTTTATGCAGATTCAGTTTATTGATCTTCTCAGATACGTCGGACAGGAAGAGCCTCCATTTCCTAAAGAATTTCAGAAACAAACAAGTCACATGACCACACAAATAAATTATTATTTTTTTTTTCATTTTTAAAAGGAATGGAGGAGAGATAAATGTTTTTGAAGCATTTGTGTGATTCTGTGTATTAGCCCAATCGTCTTTTATAATTTTTAATTTTAAAATTAAACAATAAATCAGAGCAAATTAAATTAAATCACACTATGAGATCTTTGAATATAAACATTTATGGGAAAGTGCCATACCTCAGGTGCTGGGACTCTCCCTTCTTCAAAATTATTTTTTATTCTGTTTAAACAATAACAAAGTGGAAAAGTTAATGGAAAAGTCACCAATTTAATTGTTTTTTATCTGAGATCAACAAAAATTCATTTAAATTTATGTTTAACACAAACAAAAGAAAAGCTTACCGGACTTGTAATCTCATCCCTGTATCATATACAGAACACGTTCAATTATAAACACAATTTATGTATAAATTCTAAATCCTACATATATTTTCTTTGCATCGCAGTGAATATATATATATATATATATATATGTATATATATATATATATATACATATATATATATATATATATATATATATACACTCACTATCCACTTTATTAGGTACACCTGTCCAACTGCTCGTTAACGCAAATTTCTAATCAGCCAATCACATGGCAGCAACTAAATGCATTTAGGCATGTAGACATGGTCAAGACGATCTGCTGCAGTTCAAATTGAGCGTCAGAATGGGGAAGAAAGGTGATTTAAGTGACTTTGAACGTGGCATGGTTGTTGCCAGATGGGCTGGTCTGAGTATTTCAGAAACTGCTTATCTACTGGGATTTTCACGCACAACCATCTCTAGGGTTTACAGAGAATGGTCCGAAAAAGAGAAAATATCCAGTGAGCGCTTCAGCAGTTCTGTGGGCGCAAATGCCTTGTTGATGCCAGAGGTCAGAGGAGAATGGCCAGACTGGTTCGAGCTGATAGAAAGGCAACAGTAACTCAAATAACCACTCGTTACAACCGAAGTATGCAGAAGAGCATCTCTGAACGCACAACATGTCGAAACTTAAGGGCGGATGGGCTACAGCAGCAGAAGACCACACCGGTACTAGTAAGGTGTACCTAATAAAGTGGCCGGTGAGTGTGTGTGTGTGTGTGTGTATATATATATATATATATATATATATATATATATATATATATATATATATATATATTTAATAAATGTGCAGAAAACTAAATTAATTGCTTTAGACATTACTCACAGGCACTGTAGATTTGCAAAGCGAGCCAAGCCAAAACAAACGCAGTTTCAAACGGTAAAACGATCACACGTAGATCTTCTACAGTCCGTGCTCCTTTCCCTAGAAGCCATTACTACAGATAAGTCTCACATTTATTGAATACTTTCAGCGTATTAACTCAAACTGACATTAAACTTTTAGAAAAGCTTATTCAAAAAGATTCCAGTTCTGATGACATACAGTAACACATGACTGTTCACAGGACACGACCTGGCAACCGGGTGAAATAAGGATATATTTTAGATCAAGATTTAACCAGGGATTTATTTAAAAATAAAATCCTGACAGCAGCAACCGGATGAGAAGACCAACCAAACTACTTCTCTACTAACAAGCCATGGCACATTCAACTGATTTCGAACTTATATAGGTTATTATATAACTTATAATACAGTAGTAATATTTCTCTTAACGTGGCATGGCGCAGTGTTCTGGTACCTGATTTTAGAAATAGTTCCACGACAAGAACGAGTGAATTTACAACAACGAGTCCTACAGATCCAAACATGAAGATCATAACGTGAAGAAACTCTGTAATAAAGAAGATCTTTTATTAACTATGTTTAATTTTTTTCTTCGTAATCAAACATAATATACGTAGGAGATTTTTTTTTTATACTCACCCGGCAAATGTGTTGGATGTTTGAACAACAATGTTGCTGCTAAAACATGGAGTAAAATGACCAAAGCCACATATCCAGCACGATCTAAAAGCATCACCAAGACATTACATGTAAATTTAAAAAGCTCCACTTTCTAAACTGATTAAAGTGTCTATTTAATTTTCCACAAAAACAATGTTCGATAAATGAAATTATAATAGATAAAAGGTTTTAGGCGTATAACTGTACTTCAGGTTATTAAGTACCTTTTTTATGTTCCAAGGCCTCCGTAGCAAAATGAAGGCAGAGTGCACCAATTGCACTGATTAGAAACAAGACAATGACAACACAACACAAATCTGAAAAAAAAAAAAAACATTCAATATAATAAGTGTACCTTGAGAATTATAAATGATAACTTTAATAGACTTCCTTTATAAGAATTACTAGAAGAGTAATTGGGTGGGGTAGTTGGTGGTTGAGTTGTTGGGTGTTGGTTGGGTGGTGGTGATGGTGGTTGGGTTGTAGGCTAGTGGTTTTTTTGGGGTTGTTGGGTGGTGGGGGAGGTTGAGTTGTTGGGTGGTGGCGATGGTGGTTGAGTGATAGTGGGGTGGTGGTGTTGGGTGGTGGTTGGCTGGGGGTGTTAAAAGGGGTTTGAGTTTAAGGATCCTTACTCTCTGTCTGGAGTTTGCAGTTGGGTAGACACTCAGAGGAGGCTGTAAAGATTATATCTAAAAGCTAGTTTGGGGATTGATTGGGATCCCTCATAGATAGTAGTAGATGGAGTATATATAGATTGCTCCAGGTTTCTGCTTCAAGGCTTGTTGCTAATGTGTGAAAACGGTTGCCTTTAACAGTTTTCTGATTTCAGTAGGGTCTTGAACAGCTGAACTAAAAGACTGAAGAGTTGAATCGTTCAGTTGGAAAGAATTAGTACAGGTGGTATCATTAGAACTAGGGATGAGCGAGTACAGCATTATCTGTATCTGTATCCGTTAACCATATGAATTATCCGTATCTATATCTGTACTCGGAGTGGGCGGGGCTTGTCTTGAAATGGGCAGGGCTTTAACTGGTAATAATTAATTTGTAATATTTATAACACTAGCTTACTACCTTTATGTATTTATGAAATACAGCAAAAACGTGTCAGACACTCAGTCTCTGGTTACTGGTTAGAGGCAGCTGAAGGTTTAAAAAAGAAAAAAAATCTCCGACAGGCAGAGACGCAATGCGAGTCACATTCTACCAAGCAAGCACCACGTCTAAACGAACCCACATTTACCAGAACTCTACTGGTTAGTAAGTACGTATTATTAACGTTACAACCCGAAGTAAAAAGCTGAAGAAACCCTAAACGTTAACGGAAAAGACCCGCGAACCCGAGTGAGTGAGGGAGAGACAGAGAGCTGTTCTGTGTGTGACTGTGAGTGAGCAGAGCGAGACACAGCAACACAATACATCTGTATGTGTGTAGGGGAGGGGTGCTGTGACTAGCCTATCACTGTAGGGGAGGGGCGCTGTGACTAGCCTATCACAGAACGCTGACACAATCAGCTACCCAATGATGATTTTCATTCAATCCGAGCACAGATATTGACTCGTATTACTCGTATAATACTCGTACTCGGCAGAAGTGCTTTATCCGTACCGGATACTCGTTTCAGCCGAGTATCCAGCTCATCTCTAATTAGAACAGCAGATTCAACCTAGCTTTTAAAACAAAAGCAAGGGTGGACAGGGTGTCAAAGTTCCACTGGATTTGTAAATCTTATAAATGACAAATTATTAAAGAGAACCATACTTACATCCAAGCCCTCTCCATTGGGAGCAACATCCTTGCCTTTGCCTTCGCAGTAGAGCAATCACTGCTAGCCACGCAATGATATAGATTACCGACTCAACTGGAAATATCCATACTAAAACCAGGAACATTCATTTGTTTTTAAATATACATTTACATAAATATACATAAACTGGGTTAATAATATTGAGATCATTCATTCATTCATTCATTCATTTTCTACCGCTTATCCGAACTACCTCGGGTCACGGGGAGCCTGTGCCTATCTCAGGCGTCATCGGGCATCAAGGCAGGATACACCCTGGATGGAGTGCCAACCCATCGCAGGGCACACACACACACACACTCTCATTGACTCACACAATCACACACTACGGACAATTCTCCAGAGATGCCAATCAACCTACCATGCATGTCTTTGGACCAGGGGAGGAAACCGGAGTACCTGGAGGAAACCAACGAGGCATGGGGAGAACATGCAACCTCCACACACACAAGGCGGAGGCGGGAATTGAACCCCCAACCCTGGAGGTGTGAGGAGAACGTGCTAACCAGTAAGCCACCGTGCCCCAAATTGAGATGATTATTAATTATACACTGTTCCTTTTGGAATAAAGAATTTAGAATAATACGTGATGGGGGAAAAAATCAAATCACGATTCCCAAAAAATAGGCAGGCATCCGAAGCCGTCAAGTAGACCACAAACTACTTGACTATGTCCAGGAGACAATGTTTAGAAGCTCGTTGATACCCTAGTCCCGGTCTGGGAGGAGATCCCCAGAAAACATCTACAGTACCATGCCCACAGGAGCAGGCTTAAGTACACAGGCATGTGATGGCCATGTACAATACTGACTTATATTATGAATTGCTGTGATGAAATTCATTCAACTTTGATTAGACTTTGATTAGATTTTTTGGTGTGATTTCGATTCCAAATCTCAGTGGATTGATTTTGGTTTCCATTGACCATCACCACATCATTTTTGTTCTCAACAAATTAGACAATGTATATAAGTAAAATTTTTATATTTAATTCATCAGGATCCGATGTGTGATTTCCTAAATTTTACTGAGCTTCTTACCTTTGGTAAAATCTTGAAGGATAAATCCCATGAGCACAAAAAATGATATATCCAGCAGGCTGAACAAACTCACAAAAACAGATGCCACAGCAATATGCAAACCTGAGATAATAAAAATTAGATGCATCATGTTTCACATCCGCTCAATTTCTGACAGTCTTACAGAATACAAATTCCGTAATAAAGTAAAATATATAATAAATTATTCCATGTACCAAATATAAGAAATGTACTACAGTATATTCAATACTATATGTTAAAATATAAAACAAATGATGGACACTTACAACCGAAAGGTTTTCGCTGAAAGTAATGCTTTTGAAAAAACAGAAGCATCATCAGTGCCACGATGAGAGGTGGCAATGTTGCAACTATCGGTATATTGTTGATGCATGGATTGTTCACAATACGGATTGCACAAAGGTCTGAAAGATGTGCAGTACAGTAGGTGACCAATAAGTATCAAGCAGCATGCTAAGACTTCAATTCCGAACTTCAACACACAATAAAAATAACTTACCGAAATTAGCGTTATTAGATTGATGGATGAAAAGAGCAAGCAAAGCGCCATTGAAGGTTTCGAGGCACACAGTCGAAAATATATTCAGATCAATAACAGCTGCAGAAGAATAAATGGGAACTTGTTGGAATTGGTTTTACTAGTTATATTTTGTTTTCAATTTTGCAGAGAAGTTCACAAAGACCTCTGAGTACTAGCTTTAAATCTAAACTTCTCTTACCAGTATACTTATGTTACAGAATGAACAATTTGGAATGGGTTATTTTTCAGAAATCCAGATGAAAGTTAATTTATTGAACACTATAATAGATATGAAAATAGATACACAATGCATATTGATTCTTACCTAAAACGACAGCGGCGGCGACTGACACGGATATTACCACCGCCATTAATGTTTTCATATGTTCATATGCTGTCTGGGCCTGAAGGAGATTATCAAAAAAAACTAAAAGAAAAGTAAAAACAAAGAAAATCAATAATAAAAAATGATTAATTATTCATTATTCATTCATTAATTATTAACATACATACTGTACAGAACAGAGGAATTTCTTTCTTCACATATACCAGCTATGTACGGCACCACTTGAGAGGGTTAGTGGCCTTGCTCACGGTTATATGGTAGCGACTTGGAGTTGATAAGGCTTAAACCCCGACTTTTCAATCAACAACCCAAAGTCTTAACCACTTAAATCAACACAGCCCTAGTTTTTTTTTTAAATTGTGGCAACAAACTTGTTCTCTCATGTAAAGCAGACTAAGGTATTCTACGGGAACATTTCTACTTATAATTCAAATATATACACAATTTCCATATAGATTTCTTTACACTCCTTAGCAACATTATCAGAATAGCAACGATGGATTTATTCAGTGTTGTAATGTAACGGAGTACAAATACTTCGTTACTGTACTTAAGTAGAAATTTCACGTATCTGTACTTTACTTTATGTCAACTTTCACTTTTACTCCACTACACTTCCTAGATAAAATGTATACTTGTACTCCGCTATATTTCCATTAAGCGTCTTCGTTACTCGTTACTACAAAATAAAATAAGAAGAAATGTGTGTGACTGCAATAAGGGAGGTTTGGCGAATCACTGCTCCTAGATTGCATTACGCTCGTCTGCACGCTCTATTTCAGCGTAATGTTGCCAAAAGGAGGCGGAAGCACAACTGAAACCGCCATGGAAGCACCTACTGGAGGACCTCCCGTAATCGTAGACGTCCACCCGGACGACAGTGGTGAACTCGGTGAACAGGGTGAAGAAGATAACGTTATACACCCCTGGCCGTATTTGCAAGAAATGTTTCTGTACATTGGAATGAAAGATTCTTCCTACCGGATGAAGTGTCTCTTATACCTACTGAAAATCACTGAAACTTTACTTTTTACTTTTACTTCAAATACTTAAGTATATTAAATATCAGAAAATGACTTTTGATACTTAAGTACAGTAAATATCAGATACTTTAAGACTTTTACTTGAGTAATATTCTAAAAGGTAACTTTCACTTCTACCAAAGTCTTTTTCTAGTACGATACTTGTACTTTTACTCAGGTATTGCTTTCTAGTACTTTATACAACACTGGATTTATTTCACATGAAAGGTTTTACTTACGTAAACATGAAGCCACTGCTGGTATCAAATAGTAAAGCGGTACAGCCAAAGCTTTTACGTATTTCTGCACACGATCTATTAAATAAATTAGCACTTGTTATTTTTAAAAGTAATGTAGTTTTATACAAAGAATGTTGTGACCAAAATACTTAAATGGCACTTACCGGGTAATCTGTCAAGATAAGGTGCGGTCTTTATCAGCATTATGGGCCGTCCAATACTGACAGCTGAACAAGCGACGATCTCTGAGAAAATCCCTGTAGTAGGAAATCAAAGCAAAATTCCGACATTTATTATATGCGAAGTCCCAAATCTGTTGGAAATGCAAATAATTGGCAATTAAGTTACCTTCCGATGACCACAATCCAAAAGCAATACAGATGCAGATATTTGGACAAAGAGTTAGCAAAGCGTACATCGTCATTGATTTCCTGTTAGTAACTGGGAGAAAGATGATTATTAATATATAGATATGATCGCGAGATAATTTTTCCATAACACAAACAGTGTGCTGTAAAAATACCTTTCCTTCTCAACTTGTTGAAAACAGGAACACACAATCCCACTGAAAGCACCAGTGCAACAGAGCACAACACCAATATGGACACATGAAGGGCCGATAAACCTGTAGTGATGTAATGATAAAGCAGATGTTTTAACTCTGAGGCATTTTAACTGGCGTAACGATTTGGCCGCATTGATGTAATAGGCTTGTGATGGTTGTGGTTTATTTTTTATCTTAAATTGCATTCCTTTTTTCTGCGTATATACCGGACAGATGAAAGCATTTCACTGCATGTCGTACCCTGTATGTATGTGTATGTGACAAATAAAAATTTGATTTGATTTTAAAAGTTCCATAACACAAATGCAAACATGCAGATAACATCACTAAAATACACATAACGCAATTCTCCTTAGTCAGCCAAGTGATAATATTTGACCCATAATGGAATTCAGCAAAATGGGTCGAGGGTATTGTCGCCCCCATTATGCATTTGCGATTATGCAAAAATGCAACATGGCTGCAGTAGTTTGTACTGTTTATGGTCTGTTGGATCCTGCTTACCGAGTGTGAATGTGGGATATTTGATCAGGAACTAGAGAGATGACTCCTGAGCATTCTGACAGGTATCTGGGTCAGGATTAGTTAGTTGTCAAAGTATCCCTGTGGAGGCAGTAAATCTATACAGTGTCTGTTTGTTCTCCAGACTCATTTTACCATACTGGGAATTTGCGAATTCCGACGGGAAATTCCGCTTGATGTGTACCTTCCCAAATGGGATTTCCTGACTCTGTGGACTAAGACGAACACTTGGAAATGTCATTCATATCTTTGTCACTGATGCCATGAAAGTAAGGGAGGTATGGTGCTGAAATAATACAATTTTCTGGACATTTGTGAAAAAAATTACGAAAAAACAATGTCTATACATCAGATCTACTCCCTCGGAGGTATGAGAGGACATTTGATACAAGCGTGTCAGCATGCCTCTATGGCTTGAAAACCAGTTTTTGGCCACATGCACAAGACGTTCAGGAGTAATAGCACACCTGTCCCTATGATACACATATCCCAATGGGAAAGAAACAAGAGCTATTACCAATTCTTTGCAGAACCACAGTGGTTTGTCCTGACATGTTCCTGGTGTGGACCTCACACGTGAACTCTCCTTTATCTTCCATGTTTACATCCATCAGCTTAAGCGAGAAGTTTCCTTTCGGGATTTCAGAAGAAAAGAAATCAACTCTCCCCCAATAGCTCTCATGTGAGGAGTCTGGGAAAATCTTCTTGTCTTGATAAAGCAGGACAGATATGTCATGTTCTCTCTCTCTGTCCATTTTTTTCCAGGTCACTTCTTCAATCTCGCTGGCTGGTACATTTGAATCTACAGAGCAATTCAGTATAACATCCTGACCCGCAGGGGCAAAGATGGCTCGGTCTGCCCCAGTCACCACAAGACTCCCTAAAAGAAAGAATGCATCTGACTGATGATCATATTTTTGTGGTGTATTTGCATTGTAACTTAAATAGATAGATGGACAGACGGTTACTTACAGATATTACTAACTTCCATTATGACCTCACTGGAGTCTTGAGTTGTATTTACTTTACATCTGTAACCTCCAGTGTCTTCTTCAACCACATTTTTGAGTAAGATGGAGAAGTTCCCTTTTGTGAGCTCATGTGGAAAAAAGTCCACTCTGCCTCTAAACCCCTGACTCTGAAGATCTGGACGACTTTTTCCTTGTTGGAAGAGACCGACTAGAGAATCGGAATCCGTCTTTCTCCATTCCACCTGCAGACCTTCCAGAGGCAGTGGGCTTTCAACAAAGCATGGCAGGAGAACCGAACCTCCCAGCTGGGCCACAACCGGACCCGAGGGACCGTGGACATGGAGACCTGGATCCATGCAAAATCATACATGCAATTATAGATTCTCAAAACCAAAAAGCAAATAAATGTATGTATAGAGCAAACACACATGTTAATCCCACCTCTGCTTCTTCACCAACAATATATAATGTAAACCCTGCCCAATTTTATCATATTGGTCTAGGACAAAGACGACATTAGAAATCTTGTAAAGAAATTTCATTACAGTGAGACATTGCTCAAGGGACCACCAGTGGCAGCTTGGCAGTGCTGGAGCTTGAACGCTGATCCTCTGGTCAACAACCCAGAGCCTTAAACGCTCGAGCCACCACTGCACCAGAGATCAGGTTTCAAATTTTTAATGGCAGAACTGTGCAGAGAGAATAAACCTAAAGTCTGAAGCTCTTTAAAGACTCATTAGAAAGAACTTATACAGAATCAAACATCTGGAACAGCTAACCTGAGAGCCTATTATGATGTCACTGCTGTCACTTGTGATCCACAACCCCTACAGAGCATGTCCAGATGTTAACCACCGCCCTTGGTGGATATTTAACTTTTACAACATCACAGTTACACCTTTTGACACTGATGAGCCTTACCTTCATGTCCAACAGCAAAGGCAAGCACTAAGAACAAGAAAATAATGTCAGTTTTACTTAGCAAAACAATCCAGTCAAGTGCAGGAAAAAAGTGAGGCATGTCAGACTCAGACTGATGGAAACTGAATACGCCTGACTTTTTCATTTGGTAGGATGCAATGAATAACTGGCATGATCCAGTACAGTACGTTTTAAAGTACAGATAAAGATCCGATTAGTAGAGAAACTTTAACTCCTATAATTGGTGGTCTGTCAAAAAAATGAGGCAAAATGTTAGTATGCAATCCAGATTTCAAATAAAAAACAAATGCACCCTAAACTATTAATAATTTACAAAATAAAAGTTCTTTATGAGAACTGTTATTTTTTAAATGATTAATTTACAAAATAAAAGATTCGAAAAACTGCCTGACTTAGTGTCAATGTTGCTCTTGGGTGTTTTAGGCAAACTGTTTCAGCAAAACACTCATCGAGTGAGCACGAGTTAGTTAGAGCAGTAAAAAAGCTCACCGTTATAAACAGTATTTGGCTGAGATTCAGCAACGACGGCATGGTTGTTCAAAATGTTGGACGCATTATTATAATATTACTTTACCAAATCCAGTGTCTGGGAATAACCTGTTATATTCTGTCTACGAAGCCCTTGTGCTGTGTGGAAAATGAAAATAAGACTTTCTTCTTCTACTTCTATTCACTTTGTTTCAGTCAGACAGAAATCCTCAATCATAACAAAATCAAAGTCTGTGCAAGTCAGACAGTTTCTTTATAATTGTTACTTGCTTTATGACATATCCATAGCTTATTATTCATTACATTTACATCTGCATGAAAACATCTCGCACCTGGTATATATAATAAACACTTACCTGTAAGAGTGCGAAAAAGAACAACAGCATTTCTTAACATTATCTTGCATTGCTTCCTGGATACATTCAGGAAGGATATTCAATCTGCAAACTTTGTTTACTCCAAACTTGCCTGGAAGGCAATTAACGCCACCTGCTGGTAAAAAAACACAGACTAGAATTGTGTCCTACAGGCTCATGCACTTATATGCACTTAGGTCTGATTTTATTCATTCTGAAGGGGTTAGACACGCAGGCAGTGATTTAGACTGTGAGAAATGCAGGTAGTGAGACATGCAGACTGTGACACACACATGAGCAGAGAGAAACAAATACAGTGAGACAGACGGGCAGACAGACACACAAACAGTGAGACACATTTGCAGAGAGACAGGCAGGCAATGAGACACTTGGGCAGAAAGAAAGGCAGACAGTGAGACTGTCTTACTGTGTGTCTCACTGTGTGCCTTTCTTTCTGCCCATGTGTCTCACTGCCTGCCTGTCTCCTCTGCCCATGTCTTGAGACAGGCAGGCAGTGAGACACATGGGCAGAAAGAAAGGCAGACAGTGAGACATACAGATAGTGGGACACATGGGCAGTGAGACACACGGGCAGAGATATAGGCAGTTGTTGGGAGTGGTTTATAAAACTTGATAAGTGGGCGTGGTTTATTAAATTTGATAAGTGGGCGTGATTTTTTTAACATTAATAAGTGGGAGTGGTTTATTAACCTTGATAAGTGGGAGTGGTTTATTAACCTTGATAAGTGGGCGTGGTTTATTAACCTTGATAAGTGGGAGTGGTTTATTAACCTTGATAAGTGGGTGTGGTTTATTAACCTATGTTTGAACACACACCAGTTTTTCATAGTGTGATTTCATATTGTTGCCTTTTTGTGTTTTTTTTTAAACCCATGGCACTACAAAACCTAAAATTAGACTGTGCCAATATTTGAACTAAAGCTGTAACTTCACTGAGTGAACTCCGAACTGCAATCTGCTGCCACGTCTTCCACCTTCTACGCAATCGATTAACGGCTGAAAATGTAAACTCTGTGCATGAACAGATGCTGGTCTCCCATGAGGAAATCATTTATTTAAAGACCTCCTACTCAGCGCTATCCCATGGGCAGCAGCAGCAGTGGTGGGTGCAGAACGGTCTTACCTCCTGGCAGTGGGAAATGGGAATCGTCATTGTCGTGACAGAATAGCTGAGATCCAGGCACCACATGATATTGTTATAAAGTCTGTTGGAATAAGTTGCAGATCCCATTGTGAATATATCCATTTCTGGAGTCCATCTTTCCTTGTGAGAAGTCGACTATGTCTCACCTGGCAATTCCAATCCTCACACCAGGAGAGATCTTCATCACCAGAACATACTAATCCTCATTACTGCCTCATAGACTCTATACTATAAATGATACATAGAGACTCATAAACACACACAGACTCCATTCTATATCTATAGTATATCTACACACTCCTTGTTTTCAGAAGCTCGTTGTGAATTCGCTCTTCTCCCTAATAGAGTTTACACCTGCTGTGACTTAAAACGACTCATATGATTAAAATTCCATAATTTCTCTGTTCCCATATGATTCCTTGAGGAACACGTATCGAAGGTTTGAAATGTTCTCCTAATGAAAATACTCCTATTGATCCCTGAATGATAAAAAGGAAGTGTTAGCTCTACAGTGCGAGTATCATCTGAGAGAGAAATGAACAGACTTGAGCTCTTTTTTCTCATTAGGTTTTCTGATGCTAAAGAGGTTTATAACAGATCGGCCCACGCAAAGAGCGAGTCGGACGCGTGTTTAAATGTCACTGCTGTAGAGTGGATAAGCTGCAGGGATTAAAAAAACGTGTGATGCCTACAAACACGCAATGGCATGTTTCTTACCAAACGAGTCCCAGTTCAGTTCGCTTGTGGGGATCTGTGAGGTTTCTCTCTCCCCCTTCTCTGTCTCTCTCTCTTTCTCTCTCCCTTGTCCACTCCTCTTTCTCGGTCTCCCCACTCTTTCTGTTCCCTGCCTTTCTTTCTGTGTATCTCTCTCTTCCCCCTCTCTTTCTCTCCCTCTCTGTCCCCCCCTTCTCTCTCTGTCTTTCTCTCTTCCCCTTCTCTTTCTCTGCCTCACTCTCTTCCTCAATCTTTCTCTCCCTCTCTCCTTTTCTCTCCATCTCTTCCCCCTTCTCAATAGCATTTTAAACACGGATATATCAAACATTTTTAGACTATATTCATTCCCCAGGATGAGAAAGTCCTTGTAAAATAAACCTGGATGTACTCTAGGAACAGGTACTGAATCCCTGAGCATTCTCAGCTGACCATCTAACTCACCCCCTGCATGAAAACCTTCTGGAGCGAGCTGCTGATCTGATGGTATGTGACGGCCTGCATCCTCGAGCCTGAACTCAGGTCACTGCATAGGTGTGGAGGCATCTGTTAGTAATACCACAAACACCAATCAGCTCCCTGCTTGTTATTTTCCATTCATGGTTACAGATTACAGAGGCTTCAAGGGCAAGTTTGTGGCCATATGGTGGTTTCTTACCAGTTTCCTTTCATCCCAGTGCATTTTATTTCTTTTATTTTTTCTAAAAACTCTTAGAAACAGTCCTTAGAACCATCACACCTCTGTTGTCTCCACACATACAGTACACACCCTTCCTCCCAGCCAGTTTCTCTCCTCTGAGAGCTAATATCACTTTGATTTTATGCTTTCATTTCACATAACATTGCCCCGGCAATCGAAATTCTCCATAATGTAATCTCCTAGTTCGCTGAACACTAAGTATTGATGTACGAACCATCAACTCAGTGGTTCGGATCAAATATCTCAAAGCGGGTACGGCAGAAAAACCTGTTTAAGTTTGGCCTTAAAAATATCGCACCGTGTTAAACAAAAAAAACACTCCGTTTATCAGTCTTTAAATTTCATGCTTTTATTTACCACATCTCCAAACTGAAATGAACGGAACCTTCAATTACCAGAAAAAAAATGATGTTTTTGTTTCAACCTTGAGGAGTTTCAGTGTGTATGTGGTTTACTTCTTTCTCGGGACAGACCAGTTTTAGCTACAGCTAACTCTACAAAACAAAAAACAATCAAAACAAAACAAAAATACAGCTGTCTTCATGGATAAAATTTAGACCCAAATGCAGGAATAGCTAAAAAATATATATTTATTTCGTAACATGATTTCGTTTGTAAAAACAAAACAGCGCACACGAAGCCGAAACAACAAACGTCAACATATCGACGAATCAAACAATTATTTGACTTATTATTTGTCTTAATGATTGTTTTACATCCAACTCCAAGTTATTCTTATCTTTGACTGAACTGTTGCTATAGAAACAATAACGTTATAACATAAACCGGCAATATTGTTGATAGCGAGTCATAGTGGAAAAGTTAATCAGCCTTTTGACCAATCAGACTTGGGATTTTAAGAGCACCTTGGTATATACGGTGTGATATAAACGGCGAGAGTTTGATTAAATAAAATTAAGATTTGCCAATGGAAACCAAAATCAGGAAGCATTACTATATAACGTCTTAAATTAACTTTTAATTTTAAACTTATTACGAGGCTTCATTTATGGGGGCTTATACAAGATGGTAAATTGACTCTGGCCTTGTCACACCCCAAGCAAAATCAATCCGTAACATTACTGCATTCCACACTCTTCTTCCCATGCTTCTCTTCCTCTTTGATTGAGCCGTAAAAATAGCCAGAACGGTTTACTAGGATTCAGTCAGACAGTGTTTGATTGGGAACATAAGCAAAATCTTTTATTCCAAATAAACAGATGAATGCAGATATGTACAAGAAGTGACTACCATTTTTTTGGTGAGAAAAAACATGTTATTTAATGTTGTTAGTTAACCGCCTGCTAATTGTTTTGTGAAGTTTTGAGGCCACACCTACTTAGTTAACCGCCTGCTAATCATTTTGTGAAGTTTTGAGGCCACACCTACTTAGTTAACCGCATGCTAAGCATTTTGTGGAGTTTTGAGGCCACACCTACTTAGTTAACCGCCTGCTAATCATTTTGTGGAGTTTTGAGGCCACACCTACTTAGTTAACCGCCTGCTAATCATTTTGTGAAGTTTTGAGGCCACACCTACTTAGTTAACCGCATGCTAAGCATTTTGTGGAGTTTTGAGGCCACACCTACTTAGTTAACCGCCTGCTAATCATTTTGTGGAGTTTTGAGGCCACACCTACTTAGTTAACGGCCTGCTAATCATTTTGTGAAGTTTTGAGGCCACACCTACTTAGTTGACGGCCTGCTAATCATTTTGTGAAGTTTTGAGGCCACACCTACTTAGTTAACGGGCTGCTAATCATTTTGTGAAGTTTTGAGGCCACACCTACTTAGTTAACAGCCTGCTAATCATTTTATGGAGTTTTGAGGCCACACCTACTTATTAGAATAGACGACTGGTAGACAAAAATCATCTTGGAGAAAATCAACAGCAGTACAGGATATGAAAAGACCATGCGGAAAAGCTGAAAATGTGGCGGAAGTCGAAACAGCCTTGAGGCTTTCAATGTGGAACTCGCCACAGCAAGAGAGAAGCTCAGATCATTAGGATCGAGTCTGTTAGAAATAGTTAGAAATACCAAGGGTTCACACCAAACAAGGGGAATCTGCTTTTGGCTATTATGCTGCCCGCAGTTGGAATCAGCTTCCAGAAGAGATCAGATGTGCAAAAACATTAGCCACATTTAAAGCTACGCTCAAAACTCATCTGTTTAGCTGTGCATTTTCTGAATGAGCTTCTGTGCTACGTCCGAACTGATTGCCCGGTATAATCCTTTCCTTTTTTTTTTTTATGTTTTAATTTTATTTTAAAGCAATTTGTAAATCATTTTAAAAGTTTTTTAAATTCTTTGTTTTATTGTTGTGATTATTGTTTTATTATTTTACTTTCTTTTACGTAAAGTACGTTGAATTACCGTTGTGTATAAAATGTGCTATATAAATAAACTTGTTTTGACTAAACAAATACACAATAGACTTTGTATATTGTGTTACACAACAGCAGAAACAACAAGAGAAAAATCAATAAAATAAAAATAACAGACTCCATACATAATAAACCACAGTCAAGGACACAGCGACTTTGCAAAACTGCTTTCTGCTGCGTTCTGCGTTTAAGAGCCACAGAAGATTAATCCACAATTCATCATAAACTTTTAAGGTTGCAAAAACGTTCACGCACGATAAAGAGCCCGCGTTTGATTTTAAAGCTCCATGAGGTTTAAAAAAAAAAATCACAAACCTCACTCTCACTCATCTTCTACCGCTTATCCGAACTACCTCGGGTCACAGGGAGCCTGTGCATCTCAGGCGTCATCGGGCATCAAGGCAGGATACACCCAGTACGGAGTGCCAACCCATCGCAGGGCACACACACACACACTCATTCACTCACACAATCACACACTACGGACAATTTTCCAGAGATGCCAATCAACCTACCATGCATGTCTTTGGACTGGGGGAGGAAACCTGAGTACCCGGAGGAAACCCCCGAGGCACGGGGAGAACATGCAAACTCCACACACACAAGGCGGAGGCGGGAATCGAACCCCCAACCCTGGAGGTGTGCGGCGAACGTGCTAACCATTAAGCCACCATGCCCCCAATCACAAACCTAAAATATGAAATTTCGAACAGATTCAAATGATTATGAAGTCTTATAAAGTGGTAAAAAATAAACTTTTATGGACTCATTTACAATGCAGATTAAATTACGTCTGCTTCATAGTTGTTTGCTTGTTTTTTTTTTCCATAGCAGCCAAAGGAAATGAGTATTATCTTCTCAAATCATTTCAAATATCGATCCCTGGGCTACATTAGTGAGCCACCGGGGATATTAAGCAGCATTCGTGTATATTGCATGGGAGTATGCCGAAATAAAGCATGCTCCAGAGAAAAGCTTCACCATAAAGCTCCTATTGAGATGCCTTCAAGCTAAACTACCCAATCGATACGAAAGCAAAGGGAAGTTAGTGGAGAAATCAATAGTTCTCCGGAGGAGAAATATGTTTCTGCCAAATCCGTCAGGGGTCTGATAAAAGCTGTGGCGTGCCGCCGTTCCAAGCAAACAGCCTCATGAGGTGGTAGGAGATAACACAGGTAGGTATGTTGTTTTTTTTTTTTACATGAGTTCTAACAAGCATCATTAAGCCTTTATGTACTTATAGATTTATTTATTTTGATTCGTCATCTCTGACGGACGTGTTGCTGCCAATTCTGTGTTTAACACCGTTATTGTTCATGTTCACACAAGCATTAACCCATCCTCTAATCCAAACATCTCTGTCTGTAAATAATCTGACAAAGGCAGTATTTGCAGCTGGATTGCTCAAAAGTGTTTGATCATAATTAGCCCTAACCTAATCACACACTACAGATAATTTAGAGATACAAATCAGCTGGGCCGGTGTCAGCAGTGGGCAGGGTGGGCTTAGCTCACCCAATTTGGGGCTTGCCCACCCAAGTAAAGACAAAGACAAAGTGAGAAGATAATTGGTTGAAACCAGTGCTGCCACTTAGCCTATAAAGCATGCCTTTGGACTTGGGAAGGAAACCCAGAGAAAAGGGTGGAAACAATGGAAAAACACCACCACCACCCCCAGACACACACATGATGAAAACAGTAATTAAACCCGCAGAGGTTCAAGGCAAACATGCTAACCACTAAGTGTAAGGACTCTGGCCACGTGCATCTGTTTATGTTTCTCATCACGTGTCTGCCCCGCCTTCGTCTGTTCCTCCCTGTCATCACACCCGATCCTTATTGTGTCATTGTCCTTTTTGTATTTAACTGTGCCGCGTTGCCTTGTGCAGCGCGGCATCTACTGTGGTCTTAGTTCTGTTTAGTCCCGTCTCGAGTCTGTGTTCCTGTTTTGTGTTCTGTCATTAAACCCTGTTTATTTATGCTATCCTGCGTTTGGGTCCGCTCTGTTCCGTGTTCATTACAGAAGATGCCGCCACATTAGGACCCAGTGGGATAGCAGCAACCTGGACCGGCCGACTGGGAGTACTTTTTTCCTGTTTGTTTTTTTCCCCCCTGGACTTGGTGCGTTTGGTGACATTGGTCCGCATTTTTTCGGTGAGGGACGCCGCCCCGCTTCCGGTTTCTCTGCGGGGGGCGCCGCCTCACTTCCTGGTTGCGGGCCATGTCGCCAGCCCGAGGTTTGTTCTGTTTTTCGGTGTCCTGTGACATCGCCCCGCACTTTCCGGTTGGGGGCGTCGCTTCACAATTGGTTTCCGTGGAGGACGTTGCCCCACTTCCTGTCCGCGGGGGGTGTTTAAGGCCCGCGTTTTTCCCTGTTTTTGGACTTCCCTGTTCTGTGGAGGATTTTTTTTTCCTCCCTCCCTCCCTTTCCTGGACTCTGGGGGTGGATCTGGCCTGGGTGCATCGGGGGTTGTGCTCGGCCCTTCAGCTCGGCTGTGGACGTCGCCTGGCCCTTCAGCTCGGCTGTGGACGTCGCTCGGCCCTTCAGCTCGGCTGTGGACGTCGCCTGGCCCTTCAGCTCGGCTGTGGACGTCACTCGGCCCTTCAGCTCGGCTGTGGACATCGCTCGGCCCTTCAGCTCGGCTGTGGACGTCGCTCGGCCCTTCAGCTCGGCTGTGGACGTTGCGCGGCCCTCTCTGGCTGCGCCGCCATGTGCCTTGCTCCCCCCACCTGCCTCGCCGTGTGCCTTGCTCCCCCCACCTGCCTCGCTGTGTGCCTCGCTTCCCCACCTGTCTCACTGTGTGCCTCGCTACCCCCACCTGTCTCGACGTGTGCCTCGCTACCCCCACCTGCCTCGACGTGTGCCTCGCTTCCGCCACCTGCCTCACCATGTGCCTCGCTTCCCCCACCTGCCTCGCTGTGTGACTTGTTTCCCCCACCTGCCTCACCATGTGCCTTGCTCCCCCCTCCCGGACCCGTCGGGACTGCCTGGACTGATTGGCGCGTCGGGAGCCGCGCCTTGGGGGGGGCTCTGTAAGGACTCTGCCCAGACTCTGGCCACGTGCATCTGTTTATGTTTCTCGTCACGTGTCTGCCCCGCCTTCGTCTGTTCCTCCCTGTCATCACACCTGATCCTTATTGTGCTCGCGTCCTCCAAACAGGAAGCAGAACACATCAACACACGTACTCTCTCTCTCTGAGTGCAGGGTGTGTTTCTGATAAAAGATTAGAGAATCCTAAATTCAAAGCGTTAGCCGCTCAGAGTTGCTCATTAATCTGTGTTAATAATTAATCATGCTGAAAAAAAAATACACTTGAGACCTCTTTCCTCTCGCGATTCGTCATTATTTGTCACTTACTCATGTATAGGGTAGTAATAATGAGGATGTGATGGAATTGGCCTGCTTTTCTTCATTTTATTTCATGTTGCACTGTCAGGCATAGTGTGCTAGTCAAATGATCAAACAGGAAACGCATATGACTGCTGTAAGGTTAATCCGTTTAGCACTGTTCACTTTAAAAGTCTTATTTATCTACAGTACAGAGTGTGGCATGGTGCAGGCATCACGTCTTTTGTATTGCTTAATTGTTGAAACACTATCTGGGGTAGAAACGTAACGGCAAAGAAAAGTCCATGGCTTAATAACAACAATAATTGTTATTATTAATAAAAGAGTGTCCATTATTTTTCCAGTCCCACCTACTTGAACACAGACGGCAACCTCCATCCTTGTTCTGACAAACATCTTGTTTGATATATGATGCAAGAAACGTCAAAATGACTCACTTGTTAGTCAAATATGTTCAGCTGGTGGTGCTACTGTAGATTTTATCCTGTCTCAGTGTCGATACACTGAAAATACCCTCTGGTTAATATTTCATCCACATCCTGTATTTCTGTTGTGTCCTTCATGGATCAAGTTTATTTTGGCAAGTTTTCAAGCCCTCGGTTTGTGTAAAGATGATTAACCCCTTTCTGGGCTTAAAAGCAATGAAATGCTTTTTTTCAGGATGGCTTCAATTTAATGACTTTAACTGAATGATTCCTGGCATGAAAACAGTGACTCTACATCAGCCAACGTCGTACGCTCAGAAACCTTTTAGGAATTTTTTCTTAAAAGCATACAAACATGATAACAGTTGGTAACTCCCACGATTCCTCAAAGGTTCTCTGGAGAGCATCTCCACAGTGGCTCTACTTGGAACCTTCACAAAGATGCTGCACAGGTAAATAAACTCAATCCCTTCAATAACCAGGAGATGCCTTTTCATGCTTGAAAGATGGCTCATAGTTTTAGAAGATGTTTTGATGGGCAAGCAAACAATAACATAAAGGAGAGCTCAAAAAAATATTAATGAACAGAAAGATTCTGAGCTTCAGCAATTATAAATAAATGGCAACAAACCTGAAAGAGGTCATAACCTGTTCATTTTCACCATACTAGAGAGTTTGATGATGATGATGGCCCCAGGGGCTACCAGATTGGCAATTAACAGGGCACAGAAAACTTGGTTCTTTCTATAAACACCAGCTGTTGGAAAATATTGGATGTGATGGTGTCGGAGGGAAGGGGGTATATGGGGTGTGTGTGAAACGGGGTAGAACAGTCTGGATGATAAGAACTGGGCCCACTTTAAGGTCTGGAACTGGAAAACTGATTATTCACTAAAGGTAGAGCATCAGCAGGAATGAAACCCGTAGATAAACTGGTAATATTCAAACTGGCAGAACATCTGCAACAAGTGGACTAATCATCTGAAACCATCATTGACAAGCTGGATGAATAATAAGGTATATAATAATTATGCAAATCCAAGATTTAAATATTGCTAAAGGAAAAGAATTAAGAAATGTGTTTTGTGCTTGAGTTGACTTTTGTGCTTGACTTCTAAAGGTCTGCATTGTACTGTATATATGGTAGCCTTCCTCATCTGGAATGAGTACAAACTTTTTCATGATGCAAGAGAACTGTGTTTCCAGTCTTGGGTAAAGTAGCAGACAATGTGGTTTATGAACATTCGGAGGACATAAGTAACATCGTAGGGGGCACGGTGGCTTAGTGGTTAGCACGTTCGCCTCACACCTCCAGGGTTGGGGGTTCGATTCCCACCCCCACCTTGTGTGTGTTGAGTTTGCATGTTCTCCCCGTGCCTCGGGGGTTTCATGCATGGTAGGTTGATTGGCATCTCTGGAAAATTGTCCTTAGTGTGTGAGTGCGTGAGTGAATGAGAGTGTGTGTGTGTGTGCCCTGTGATGGGTTGGCACTCCGTCCAGGGTGTATCCTGCCTTGATGCCCGATGACGCCCGAGATAGGCACAGGCTCCCCGTGACCCGAGGTAGTTCGGATAAGTGGTAGAAGATGAATGAATGAATGAAAGTAACATCGTACTTACTCCCACAGCCTTGATCATACCTCTTAATTTGCAGACCACGATGAGCTTCCTGCAAATCATGGAAGAAACCATAAGCTCACTGTTTCTTATTAGCAAAATCAAAAATAAAAGCATTCGGTTGGCTTTTATGGGTCAGCAGATTAAAGGACCTTACCAGTCCTACCAGGTCTCTCCCAGGTGGGACCATAAACCCAGAAGAAAGAAGTTTGGTCCCACCTAGAGTCCTGACAGGGGTTATGCCACGCTGGAAACTAGTCTGCTAATACATGTTATGTAACTATGTATGTGGCAAATAAACTCTAGAACCTTTAAAGCTCCCTCATGGTGTGTACTAATCAACTGCTTATTTGTACTACAGTTAGTAAGAATCCTAAGCCAGGAAGGAAACCTGATTCTGTTATTTACTCGACATCACCAACCTGTGCTTAGCTGTGCTTAACACCTTTTGTGTTAGTGATTCATCTTGATCATAGTTACTACACCTTCTTATACAGGCTTACACAAACCGGACAGTTTCTGAAATTTAGAGGAAGACGACGACCAGCAACACTTCAATATCCATCATCATTTTTCCCAATTATGTCAAGATACACATATTTGACAGGCGATAATGGCCGTCTATTTATCTTAATTACTGCCGAAAGGAAGTGAATACAGTGAATCTGATCACCTCTGATACATCATTTGCATTCTTCAGTTCTCGAGTTGCAATTCATTTTAGTTCATTAATTACAACGAGGCTAAACGATCACGCTTTAAATGCAACAACAACAAAAACAACAACACACGCCGAACGATCTATCTATTATCTCTGAAAGTATTTTCTTTCTTTTCTTCCTTATTATGGTCTTCTGTGTTTTTGCAGTTAACCATGGACTTAAAAATAATATACTATAAACAGTGACTAAACCAAAGATTAGCAATTTTATAGATGTCATAAATTATTCATTAATATGGAATGGTTGACCTTTAGCTACAATTAAAGCAATAGATTTACAACAGATGATGAAGTGCAAGCGGGTAAACAGACAACGTTGAGCAATTATTTGTAGATAGAAAAGAAAGTCACCATGCGATGGCTGGAAAAAATCCAGAAATATACAAGCTAGCACTAAAAAAAGGGATGGATTGTTTATAGAAATAAAAAAAGGTAAGATAAAAGCCTTTGGACAGCTTTAGTATTAACTGTAAAATCGAAAATGTGACCAATAAATAAAAAGCCTAATTAGAGAGCTAACGACTTTTCGCTCTTCTCATTACAGTTGATCGAATTATTCCTCAGAAAATCATTTGAAACATTTCCCCATTTGCTATTTTGCAAATGAGATCATTAAAAAAAAAAAATACAAATGATAACGACACGAATAATAAACGAAATTTATACTTTGGCTTCAGTTGCTAGTTGGTTGTGTAAGTTGGTTTCACACTGCGCATATATTAACAAATCATGGTAATACATTCACAAAAAAATACATATATATATAAACATATAAATATATAAACAAACAGTTAACAAAAGGCTGGCTGAAGAATATGTAGACTGAAAATGATCTTTAATGAAGCTACGTTTTCCATCCTTCGGTCTGGAGTGTGGTAAAATAACGACCTCGCCCGTGAAAAACAAAAAGCCAGTGCAAAATAAACGACTTTGTAATGATATAAAGAAGCCAGAGGGAGATTTGATCACATAAAGGACATAAAGGACTTTTAAACCGCCGTATTTAACTGCGTATTGGTGAAGTATTAAGTTCTCCGTGTTTGACCATCGCCTGTTTATTGGATTTCCTTCGCTTATTTTTTGCGATTTTGTACCTTTGCCCTCGCTGACTGTTTACTCTATTTGGATATAAACCGCATATGGATTCTACTCCAAATGCTCTTGAGAGTTCATTACACACCATCACGCTATAAAACGCATTCCTTCATGGACTCTCAGAAACATTTACGGGTGCTGCCTACTGTAATAATTCTCCGCTCCAAAGGTGCCTTTTAGTCTGGAAAGAATTACAGCCTTTATTCCTCCTCAGAAACTAACACCGGGGGATACAGTAAATTCACAGACTCAGAAATCAAACATAATATTAGTGTGTCAGGGATTTAATGACTTAAAAATCCCATCGGAAACCGAGTCCGGTGTGTGAGCCATGTGTTCTTATAATCACCTTACTCACAGTACTTCTCAGTTATCTAGACCTAAAGACCTTTTTTAATGACCTAAAGAGAAAATTAGTCTATGACACTGATTTTGGAAAACCACCGCCTCACTTGCCTCAGTGTTCGTAACATGTCAAAGTTTCAATACGAAAACCGCTGCTGAGCAAAAAGAACATAAAGGTTCTTCTCAGATTTGCGAGAAAACATCTTGATGATCTTGAAGACTTTTGGGAAAATACTCTGTGGACTGACGAGACAAAAGTAGAACTTTTTGGATGGTGTGTGTTCCGTTACATCTGGCGTAATAGTAACACTGCATTTCAGAAAAAGAGCATCATACAGTACTGTACCAACAGTAAAACATGGTGGTGGTACAGTAGAGTGATGGTCTGGGGCTGTTTTGCTGCTTCAGGATCTAGAAGAATTGCTGTGATAAATGGAACCATGAATTCTGCTGTCTACCAAAAAATCCTGAAGGACGATGTCATCTGTTCGTGACCTCAAGTTGAAGTGAACTTGGGTTCTGCAGCTGGACAACGATCCAAAACGCACCAGCAAGACCACCTCTGAACGGCTGAAGATAAACAAAATGAAGACTTTGGAGCGGCCGAGTCAAAGTCCTGACCTGAATCCTATTGTGATGCTGTGGCGTGACTAAAAAGGCGGTTCATGCTCGAAAACCCTCCAATGTGGCTGAATTACAACAATTCTGCAAAGATGAGTGGAAGAAAATTCCTCCACAGCCTCAGCTGTAACAGACTCATTACAAGTTATCGCAAACGCTTGATTGCAGTTCTTGCTGCTAAGTTCTTGCTGCTAAGTGCTTGCTCCTAAGTTATTAGGTTTAGGGGGCAAACACTTTTTCACACAGGGTCATGTAGGTTTGGATTTTGTTTTCCCTTAATAATAAAAACTTTCATTTAAAAACTGCATGTTGTGTTTACTTGCGTTATCTTTGACTAATATTTAAATTTGTTTGATGATCTGAAACGTTAAAGTGTGACAAACGTGCAAAAAAACAAACAAAAAAAAAACAGGAAGGGGGCCAACACTTTTTCACGCCACTGTACATTCATGAGAATAAAATGTCTTTAATGCTCTCTATACTGTACGTCAAGCCACATGCTTTCGAGGAATATTTCAGGGACTTTTTTTCTGTGGTTTGAAAGCAAAGTGACACTGATTTTATACATTTAAAGTTAAGATCAAACCTTTAGAAGCTTAAATCTAGGGATTGAAGATTACGAGTCAAAAATGCTTCATCCTGAAATCAAGCAGTTTCAACTTCTAATTTTTGTAACAATTTGGTACAAATTCCATGTCTAATGCAGATACAAGCTAAAGCAGCATAAACCCACATAATCATCAAGACTGAAATAAATGATACAATAGTGCCCTCTGATGGAGGAAATGAGACACAGCATGAGCTGAAGAGGCTGTTTCAGGGAACCCTGTTCAAGCTGAGAATCGTCTGATTTTGTGAGGAAAATCAGTTCAATTTATGGAGTAAATTAACATTAACACACGTGAAATTAATGTTATCACGTTTCACATGAATCACGTTTCACGTCATTAATTCATTTTTACACGTCACTGACCTGGTCCTGTTTTCTTTTTGGAAATGAAATCTTTTTTTATTCTGTACATGAAATGAACCTTCTCATGTGATCACGTGATCTCTCCTTCAAGGGATATCTCTTTTTTTTTTTTTTTTAACCATATAACGTTTATGACTTTTTCTTTCTAACATTAGAGAGGAATGTAAAGACAAATAGAATATCGTTTAATCTTCCTCTAGAAACACTGAGAATATCAGCACTGGGATAATCAGGAAGCTGTTGTGTACCTTGATGCTTCATCGTGTTGCACCATTTCTTTACCTTTTATTCTTCCATTCATCTTCACAGAGACTTTCATCCTAGCCGAGCTGGAGCTAATCCAAGAAACGCTGAGCAGAAGGGAGCACACACACAAACACATACAGACACACACACACACACTTCCATCCTTCCTTCCTCCCATCATTCCTTCCTTATTCCCTTTGGCACTTCCCTCAACCCAACCTACCTTCCATTGTTATTTACCTCAAACCCTCTCTCTCTACCATCCTCCATCCTTCTTTCATTCAAACTTCCCTTCCTTCCTTCTCCATTCATCCGTCCGTCTATCTAGCCATCCCTCCGTCTATCTATCCATCCGTCCATCCATCCATTCTTCTTTCCTTCCATTCTTCATCTGTCCCTTAACTTCCATCTTTTCTATTTTGTTTCTTCTTTTATTTTCCTTTCTGCATCCCTTTACTTATTTCTTTTATTTATTTCTCAGATTCTTTGAGTACTGCTAAGGTAAGGATTTATGTATTGCGTTATCGATTCTGAGAGAAACGATATATATATATATCGTTTCTCTCAGAATCGATAACTCTCAGAATCTCTCAGAATCGATATATATATATATATATATATATATATATATATATATATATATATATATATACACACACTCACCGGCCACTTTATTAGGAACACCTTACTAGTACCGGTGTGGTCTTCTGCTGCTGTAGCCCATCCGCCTCAAGGTTCGACGTGTTGTGCGTTCAGAGATGCTCTTCTGCATACCTCGGTTGTAACGAGTGGTTATTTGAGTTACTGTTGCCTTTCTATCAGCTTGAACCAGTCTGGCCATTCTCCTCTGACCTCTGTCATCAACAAGGCATTTGCTCCCACAGAACTGCCGCTCACTGGATATTTTCTCTTTTTCGGATCATTCTCTGTAAACCCTAGAGATGGTTGTGCGTGAAAATCCCAGTAGATCAGCAGTTTCTGAAATACTCAGACCAGCCCGTCTGGCACCAACAACCATGTAACGTTCAAAGTCACTTAAATCACCTTTCTTCTCCATTCTGACGCTCGGTTTGAACTGCAGCAGATCGTCTTGACCGTGTCTACATGCCTAAATGCATTGAGTTGCTGCCATTGATTGGCTGATTAGAAATTTGCGTTAACGAGCAGTTGGACAGGTGTACCTAATAAAATGGCCAGTGAGTGTGTGTATATATATATATATATATATATATATATATATATATATATATATATAAAGAATAGCACACACTTCCATCCTTCCTTCCTCCCATCATTCCTTCCTTATTCCCTTTGGTACTTCCCTCAACCCAACCTTCCTTCCATTGTTCTTTACCTCAAGCTTCCCTTCCTTCCTTCTCCATCCGTCTGTCTATCCAACCATCCCTCCATCTATCTATCCATCCGTCCATCCATCCATTCTTCTTTCCTTCCATTCTTCATCTGTCCCTTAACTTCCATCTCTTATATTTTGTTCCTTCTTTTATTTTCCTTTCTGCATCCTTTTACTTATTTCTTTTATTTATTTCTCAGATTCTTTGAGTACTCCTAAGGTAAGGATTTACGTATCGCGTTATCGATTTTGAGAAAAAAAAGATATTTATAAAAAAAAAGAATAACTACAAATGAAATCATATAAAAGATATGATAGAATAGAATAACTCAGGTTTTGTCCACTCGTCTGTCGGCCAGCTGCTGAAATTCAAGCTGAAAACACAAATGAAAGAAGACAGATAAATATCTCCACTTACCTGTTGATTCTACCTTTTTTTTTTTTATCATCCCGTGACATTTTAATTTGCTTTGTAAGTGTTGTGTTTGAAAGACTTTAATTATAAACCCGCTGTGCGGCGTTAAGATCTCAGTGAATTCTGTCACCATTTCCATTGTCACCATCTTACATGTGACTCATCCGGAGTGAAATAACCCAACAATTCCCATGAGGTGCACCCCATAGTGTGAACATGCATGAAGAAAGAAGAAATCACAGTCAGGGGGGAAAATAAAAGACAGAGAAATATTTTCACCAAAAGATTCATTGTTATTTTTTCCCCACGTTTGGTTGGAAATTCAAACAGAAAGCATTCATCCTGATCCGAAAGTACCACACAGACATCTTCATTATTATTTTTTTTTTAACCCTCCCCCAAGAAAGCAGCAGATAATTCACCAGAAACAAACTGAAAGAAAAAAAAAAACAAAACAAAACACAGAAGCTCCTCGTTCAGGGGTTGGAACTTCATTTCTTTGCCCATAGTCTAAGCTCCAGATGGATGAGGTGAAGTGTGTCGAAGGACTCGAGCTGGTCCTATTTAAACCAAGACCCTATCTGACAAGTGAGGAGAGAAAAAAAAAAAAAATCAAATAAAGGAGGAGAGAAACACCAAAGTACAAAAGAATAACTTGGACAGGATACACTTCCATAAACCGAGTGAAGTCTTGGGGCAGTATTCAGCGGTGAGATTCCCACTGCCACAAGTCGTGCTGTAACAGTATTTCAATTCAGTTCCTTTGTAAATCGTGTCCATATTTGAAAAGTGCTGCACCAGTTCCAAGGTCGAATGAGATGTTCCTTGGCAGGGAAGCTTGGAAACGTTAAGTCATTTCAGCTGCAGTCTTTTTAGCGAATACACAGAATTCTTAAAATGTTTGGGAGAATGCAGGAAACGAAACGGACCGAGACTGCACGATGTGTTGGCAACGGTGGTACAAAATGCGAAAAAACGAACAAAAATATCGTATCATTCCCGTTTTCCTTGTCTTTTTTTTTTTTTTTTTTTGTGCACTTGGTGACCACCATTTTCATTCAGATATATTTATAGCCATTTATATATAGATATCTATATATATATATTTTATACAATTAAAAACACCATAGAGATGACAGACTATTTGGTTTCTTTTTTTTTTTTTTCCTAAGTTTCTCATTTTAATAAATGCATATAAATAGTTTTTAGTTTAGTAATCTTTTTTAGTTTTTTTTTTTTCGGAGTTTTTAGACTGTCGCTCTTTAAAAAAAAAAAAAAAAAAGAATTACTATCTCAAACCATCGGCGTTGAGAGTTAATTGGTTTTCAGTATTCCATAGACTCCCATTCATTGATTTTTGGCAGAAACACTCTGCAGCCTTGTTCTCAAGACACAAGGTGTGACAAAGAACCTCTCATTGTCTAGGTTGGGTAGAGTCCTTGTGAATATCTCTGGGATACACTAAATGAGTTTCTGTTGGTCCACTAGGAGCTGTGCCTCCGTTAACAGCTCCGTTGGGGAGAAGAATACAAACTGTCTCTTTCGCCGCGTGAGGATTAGAGAACACGATGTCGTCCTGCTTCATGTTGGTGTTGCTTTCGAGCTTTTCCCGGGGATCCTCTGGCACACGGACGCCTCCGTTCCACTTTTCCCCCACCCTGTCACAGAGAGGATTGACAACCGGGTTGTCCGCTCTACCCCCTGTACCCCCTTGACGTGGTAAACTCTGGTTTGTTCCATCTGCAGAAGTCGTCTGCATACACGAGGTCTCGTCTTGATGCGAGTGGACAGACGGGATGATTGGGATCCGATACGGAGCAGGGGACCTGTTTCCTGGCGAGATGGAGCAAGGGTTCCTGGCAGGCGCCCATGGTTGAGAGGGTTGGGAGGCTTGGAACGTATCCCGGTGCAGGGTGCAATCAGGCTTCATCATATTCCTGCAGACAGAGACAAAAAAGAATGGAACAAAAAGCGATGTTCATAATAGATTGTAGTGTGGGAAGGCAGAAAGATGCACATCTATCAATCAAAAAACAGTCATGCTCTTTTGAAAAGCGTGAGTCATTCAAGCGTGTAAATGAAAGAATTGAATTCCGAGAGACTAAATTGCTACCTTCAATGTTGCTTCAACAAAGGTAAACACCCTCTCAAAAGTGACAAACTGAGTGATGAGGCTTTTCCGGAATGAACAAACGCATGAGAGACCACTCGGCATCTAGTGCTTAATTATGACATTTGTTCAGTACCCGTAAGACGCCCTTCATTTGCATTCTTTCAGAGCTGAATGACAAAACATGACTCGGAGCTTGTTGTCTCTCCTTGAGACGTGCTCACAAATTGATCTGCAGGGATTTTGTACGTGCAACATTTTCATGGTTGATGGAAGGAGAAGAGGTTTGAGACAAACAGACCTTGTGTAACATTATCGCCTCAAATCAGGAATTGTCTACATTGTGTTTGTTGCTTCTTATCTCCCGGTAAGGGACCATAATCCCCAACAAAAATGTTTACCATGTCAGTATTTAACCGTGTCCTTGTCCTTTTGAAATAATAAGATGCAAACATCCATATTAAGGGCTTTCAAACCCTGTAAACAAAAACACTACGAAAAGACACTACGAAGTATGGAGAGCGAGCGAACTCCAAATGTTCACGACCAGTGATGCTTTATTAAATTAATTACTGCTGTATTTACACGTCCACCTCTCTATAATAATCTCGCCGTCTACGTTACATATTTTTTAGTCTTTTCTATGGACCGTTTACTTTTTGAATACAGATCTCTTTCCAGACGACTTTTCCAGACGAGTTCTGTCATAAAACCCGAGCCTCCATTTCCGTAGCACTTTATAAGCAGAGTTAAAAGCAACCTTGGTGTTTCATGACGGACTGAAATTTGTCAGAAATATGAGATTTTGCCGAGAAAAAAAAAAAAAAATCAAACAATCTCCATGATTCTGTCAAATATGAATCCATCCAAACTTCCCATAACTATGAATATATATTTTAGGTTCTGCTCTTAATGAGTTTCTTTTTTGTCAATAAAGCTCCAAGGACTCTTATAGGATGAGTAGAATATCATAGGGCTGGGATTAAATGAGCTGCCTTTGAGATAAGATAAGGGATAAAAGTCATCCTGGGTGAAGTATAGCAGTGTTTCATCTCATTTTAATGATTCACTACCTATAATCTCCTTCTCAGCTCGTTCTCCTTCAGAGCCTGAAATAAAGATGGACTAAAGCTTGTCCATCATAAACTCTCACATGTTACATCCCAGGTCTTTAGTTTTATTGTAACCTCTGAATAATTCAGCAAAATGAAGTGGGAAGTTAATAAGGATTAGCACTGACCATGTAGGAATTCTTGGGAATGACATTCTCTAATATTAATATTAATAATATTAGCTAATATTTGGTATCGAGCAAAAAATGGAAAAAAAACAAAAACAAAAAAAAAACGTAATCAACCCTCAAATCTATACGTGATATATTTTTATAATTATATTTTTACAATAATATTTTTATAGTATTTTTTTAAATAATTAAATTTGTAAGTTTTATTTAGATAGCAAACGTTTTCCAGCATTAAAGTTAAATATTCTAAATGTGCTTTGCAATTAAAATTATATTATAATTCCCAGATAATAATTCAATAATAAAATAATAGCAAAATTCTTCCTCAGTAAATATTCAACAAATTAAAATTCAGCATTTATTTTAGATTTGACTTTTAGATTTATTTATTTATTTATTTTTAGATTTTTTTCATATTTAATAGCAAGTAAATAAACAATTCTATAAAATATTAACCTTTATTTTAATTCCATTCATTCTTAACTTTATTGTTATTTTTTTAAATCCTGTTTGGTTTTGTAATTCGCGAATCTTTTTTAATGTGCTTTAAATAGAATTGCAAAAATAATAGTTAGAAATTATTAATAGTGTAGAATTTGTTTTAGATATCAATTTAGATGCAGATGTCATTTAAAAAATACAGTAAAAAAGTTTTTTGATTGAATTAATTCAATTGTTTTAAATACAAGCATAGCACATTTTTAAATAATATTATAATAAAAATTATTTATTATATAAAATTTATTATTAATAATAAAATTAATAATAATAATAATAATAATAATAATAATAATAATAATAATAATAATAATAATAATACAGAAATAAATTGCCTTTCTGACAGATGAGGAACAAGCCTGGACATTTTTCTCTCTCTTTTCTTGGCCATATTCAAAACAGTCTGAATCTCTCTCCCTCTCTCTTTCTTTCTTTCTTTCCTTTCTTCTCCATCCCAGTTTGTCTCCATGGAAACAGGCTTGTTCTTCAGCCCAGTGTTATTCTCGTGCACGTTTGGCGATTTTGCCAGGACCAGAACTAGAAATAGGTCACATTTACAAACCGCTGTGACCGTCTACTCGTGTGATCCAGTGAGCAGACGGTTGTTGTGATACACAGTCTGTAGTGTCTGTGCTACCAAGAGTAAACGACAGAGAACTGTTTTGATTTAAGCTGCAATGAAAAATCTACACAGGGGTGCAGAGTGAGGGGTACATGCAGAGGGGTACATGCAAACTCGTGAACACCCAAACTCATTCATCCAGTAGTGCTTGAGAGCGCTAATAAAAAACAAGCCCTATGGTGAGTATCCACGCTAATCCATGTACTACTAGTTTATTATTTAGTATAAAAGGACAACATAAAGAACAACCTGCTTAGAGGTCTTCTTGGGTCTAAAGAAATGTACCCAACCCGAAGTGACCCGAATCACTTTTTACCTGAACCCGACGTGCATCTTTTTTGTTTTTTTCAAAAAAAATGAAAGACGCGACCCGAGACAAACCCGAAAAAATTAGACCAGAGTCCGACCCAACCCGTTGGCATTTTTTTTAACCCGACTGGACCTGAATGTTGCACACACCGATGCAGCCGTGCACGCACCAATCAGACAGAAAAGTAAACGCTGCAGTGTGGATTCAAAATTGATTGACAGGTCTGTTTCAACGAAAATTAGCTTACCGATAGCAACACAATGTCTCAAGCGGTCTTGGCAAACAGAGGAGAGGTTGGAAAAGGACTCGAGTCCATGCACACATGTGAGATACAGTAGTTCGGGTCTTCTCGGGTCCGTTTGGTAAAAACACATTCATTTTAAATTACCCGATGCCACTATTATTATACCCGACCCGTGTCCGAGGCACACGTGAAACTTTTAGACCCGAAGGGTCTTGGGTCGGACCTCGGGTTTCCGGATCTAAGTGGACCGCAGGGTGTGCATAAAGTCTAGTGAAACGGCTCTCTTTTATTTAAGTTACAAGATCTATTTATCATACACCAACTAGCACAAACTTTACACTAACCTCCACCTCCATCACAAATTCAGCCTACATACTCCACTCTCCTCTCACCTATATACTAAACTTCATTTCAATTGCAAACTCCACCTTCTAAATAATCGAATTCCATTGACATTATAAACTCCACCTCTTGCAGAACCTCCACCTGCGACCTAAACTGCACCAACAGCAGAACTTTCACCCTTAAATGTCATTTCTAGCAGAATTCCACCTCCAGCCTAAAGTCTACTTACAGCGGAATCTACATCTCCAAACATCTCCACCTACAGCATAAACTCCACCTTTAGCAAAACCTCCACCTGTGGAATAAACTCTGATTATATTCCATTCACCTTCACCTCTAGTCTAAATTCACCTTGCAGCCTAAAGCCCACCTTTATACTAAATTTCATAAACCTGTAGCTGAACCTCCACCTCTAGCCTGAGCTTTAAATTTCGATCTCCATTGAAGCTCCTTCTCCATCATGACTTCAATTTACATGCTCTCAAAAACCCTCAAGTCCACCTTTAGTCATCTGGTCCTCATCTTAACCACATTGGAACACTTAATATTACAGAGGAGCTTAATGACTTCCCATGTTTCCATGACAGTCCAGCTTATTCTTCAGGAAATTGCTCAGACTCACATTCTTGCTGGTTCTCCATCCCTCTCAGTTCCTTCTGTTTCCTGCAAGTGCTGGTAGGCGGGTCCAGAATCCTTCAGTCCTGTAATGGGATTGAGTCTTCCTCCAGTTATGGGCGGAGTCTTGCGTGACGACAGGCGAAGGGCCGCCCGGTTCTTTGGATCGACATTGCTCGAGACCGAGCTGCTCCTGTGAACAAAGCAAAGGACGCGTCGACACGACATTTGCATTTTATTCGACGGCAAAATCGCAGACGTTGTTTGTTCTTTAATAAATGATGTATGTATAGCCTCCATCTGCTGCGTACCGCTTTCGTTAACATTATCACGCATCATTAAGTCTCTCTTTTGCTCTTGGTGTTTTTGATGGTAAGTCGAAACGCTTAGCTTAGAACAAAAAAATTCTATTGACAAAAAGAGATCATATTACAAACAGAAGCATTTTCTTAATAGTTAGTCATTTGAATAAACGCCTGATGCAAGAATGCTCATGTTCAGCGATGATGGAAACCGAATGCTGAAAACAAACAATAAATCTTTTTCTGAGTAGATTTTTTTGCAGTCCCACAAAGATAAAGAAAGATACCGAATTCATACAGAATTTTATTTCCGTTTCGCCACGTGTGAAATTTTATCCGTTTAGAAATACGTTTAATGTTAGGGAACGTCTCCAGAACGTTCCAGAAGTGACAAAGACAAAGCAAAGTTAGAGTTTTAGTAGTTCTGACACTGGAGACTCATTCCAAAAACATTAAAACGACTCAAGTAGCAGTTCCTCTGCATGTTTTTGCCAATGACTTGTGATTTGCAGCTGCACTGTTGTCAGGGCTGCAATTATAAAAACTTTGTCAACACCAATAATAATCAACAATTCAACAGCGCTGTGGTATCAAATAAAACCCAAAGAAACACTTCCACTCTCTTTGGGATTATAAAACTAAACCAAAAAGTTCAACTTTTCTATTTGGAGTTGTTCAATAATAAGGCAAAGTGCTGCATGTTTGGTTATTTATCTGAAAGCAGTGGAGGACAACAACAAATGAAGTGTAATAACTGACTGACAACCGCAGCTGTTAGTCATTAAGATAACAATAAACACTATGCACGTGCAATACGTTAACAAATGATTGAACCCTCTGTGGATTCTGTGTGAAACCAAAAAAAATAATGAGGAGGCATCAAAAAAAAAAAGACAGACAGACCTTCACAACCGAATGGTACACCCTCACAGCCACATTGAACTTCCCTCACAAACACCTGAAATACACTCACAAACACCTGAAATACACTCACAAACACCTAGAACATCCTCACAAACACCTGAAATACCCTCACAAACACCTGGAACATCCTCACTGCCACCTGGAACACCCTCACACCCACATTGAACACCCTCACAAACACCTGAAATACCCTCACAAACACATGAAATACCCTCACAGCCACCTGGTACACCCTTACAAACACCAGAAATACCCCCAAAGACACCTGAAATACCCTCAAAGCCACCTGGAATACCCTCACAGCCACCTGAAACACCCTCACAGCCACCTGGAACACCCTCACAGCCACCTGAAATACCCTCACAAACACCTGGAACACCCTCACAGCCACCTGGAACACCCTCACAGCCACCTGGAACACCCTCACAGCCACCTGAAATACCCTCACAAACACCTGGAACACCCTCACAGCCACCTGAAATACCCTCACAAACACCTGGAACACCCTCACAGCCACCTGAAATACCCTCACAAACACCTGGAACACCCTCACAGCCACCTGAAATACCCTCACAAACACCTGGAACACCCTCACACACACCTGGAACACCCTCACAGCCACCTGAAATACACTCACAAACACCTGGGACACCCTCACAAACACCAGGAACATCTTCACAGCCACCTGAAAGACCCTCACAAACACCTGGAACACCCTCACAGCCACCTGGTACACCCTCACAAACACCTGAAATACCCTCACAAACACCTGAAATAACCTCACAAACACCTGGAACACCCTCACAGCCACCTGGAACACCCTCATAGCCACCTGGAACACCCTCACAGCCACCTGGAACACACTCACAGCCACCTGGAACACACTCACAGCCACATGAAACACCTTCACCACCATGTGAAACACCCTCACAACCACATGGAATATCATAGCAACCTTCTAAGATTCCTGATTAACCCCCTGGAACACCATCACAACCAGGTTTATGGATTTGACCAGAGATTTCTAGATTTGTTACGGTGAGGCTTGAAATCTTATCGTGTAGAAAAACCCCCCAAATGCTGCAGTTTCAACGAACAAACCATTAAAGGAAGCTGGCTGAGGCACAGCAGGAAAGAGAACGAGGTCAATCTAACTATATAACTGTTAGCAGCGGGAGCTTTGTGCCGAAGAACGTAATCAAATGTACGATTTTAATTCAGTAACAGTCGGCTAAATGAGGCGGCGTTTGGTCCGAGCCCGATTTATTTCCATTTGTCTTGAACTCACGCTCCTTGGCTGCGTATCGCAACAGAAGCGCATATTTAACATGTTTATCACCAATTACAATTACTATCACTCTTTTTAGTGTTCAATAAAACTCCAATTACAACCAACGACGCTGCGCTGGAGTTAATATCATTTCACCGGGTGTAATTTCAACAAATTACGGTGAGTTTGCGCCGTGGCCGTCTTCATGGCTTGCCATTACAATAGCCATTATCATCATGAGGGGGTCTACAAGGCCATGGGCATGCCAGGGGAAAACAAGCCCAGCCATTTTCACTGAAGTTACAGCAATTTTTCAGCTGGAAAAGTAGCAGTAATGTCCACTTAAAGCTCGCTGCTCACAGCCTGTCGTGGTCATGATGCTAATTTTTCAGCAATTTACTCTTTACGTTTGTTAAATACCTCCTGTTCTTGGCTCTGATTGAGAACAGAGGCTTGGCTTTTATGAAATTCTGTTCAAGCAAAAAGATTTCAGGTCTTGTTTATTGATTAAATAATGATGTTCTGTATATTATGGTGTTAAATATTTATGAAATGGGCAAGATCCAATATTTCTACATTGTTAAGATCAATTAACTAACAAAATAACAAAATAACTAACTAACTAACTAACATTTAATTATTTGAGTTATTTATTAACAAAAATTGTCAAGATCCAATACTTCAAAATCATTAAGATATTTTTTTTTCTCTCCATTCAGACAAATCTGGATTAAAATTCAATGATGAGCTTTAATATGAATGATAATAATAATAATAATAATAATAATAATAATAATAATAATAATAATAATAGTTATGTAGTTGGAATGAAACGACCCCTTACCTACACATGAGCTAGCACACTAGCACACTAGCTAAATTAACCATTTAATCAATCAGATTAAGAATGAAATATTGCTCAAAATTCCTAAAGTGGCCCCAGTTAGCACTTTTAAAGACTAATTAGAATTCTAAAAAAATGGCAGGAGATGATTGTGTCTTTACCTGTGATGTCTTGTCGTTAAACCCCTCGTATAGGAAGAAACCATTGCAGAACTCTGGGAAAAACCAGCCTCATGGACGGCACCTCCGTGTAGCGGAGATCTTGTGCTTTTGCAGTACTGCAGAAAGGAAAGTTTTAATATATATAAATATATACGTATATATATATATATAAATATATATATATATATATATATATATATATATATATATATATATATATATATATATATTTATTTATATATATATATTTTTTCCAACAGCCAAATAAAATAAATAATAAATAAAGAAAATCACTAAAAAGAAAAACCTGTAATAATAATTATTATATGCTAATAATAATTATTATAGAAATAATATTTTACAGAACATTTAGATAGAAGTCATCTTTACACAAGTCACTTTTATTTCTGTTCAATAATCTGTAAAACTGCCAATAAATAAATAAATAAATAAATAGAAGCGCTTCATGGTGGATTGTTGAATCGTTAACATATGAGTGAGATAATGTAATAAATTCAAGTACTTTATTCTGCTTGTAAATGCGTTTCCAAAAAAAAAAAAATATATATATATATAGCCTGACTAGGATCGCAGCAGAACAGTGCACACTACTAAATCCTGTCTAAATACCACACTGAAAAGCCACTCTAAAAAAAAAAAAAGGCTATATCTATACGCTGCAGAAAGTAGAAAATAATCTGACTGTCACTGTGGCACTTAATCTCCAGCAGGCAACAAAGATGAGAGAAGAGTAGAGTGAAAGGAGGAGAGCAAGTGTACTAGGGGAAGTAGTGATGCGTGAACGAGGGCCACGCCGGGGCGTTAGCGTCAGTGTAATTGGATAATGCGGCCCGTCGCCGGCTCGTCTCGCTTGCCTCGTAGCTGTCACGTGGCTGAAATATGGAGCAGCCAGATAAGATTAGGCTAATATACTCGAAAATATGTGGAGCACCGGGACAAAGAAAAAAGAACTCGCTCTAAAAGGAGTCTGAATTTTATTACAGCAAAACAGATCATCGATACAAACGCATCACGTCGCATGTGATGACAACAAACAAGCCGCATTCAGAGACAACGTTTTTTTTTTTTTGAGTGTGTGCTTGTCTGTGTGATTGTTAAACTCAGCTAGAACCCTAAAAAAACCTTCAAAAAAAATCATCATTTTTATCCACTGGAACATGATACCCAGAATCTAGAAAATGGTGGCATTCATTCATTCATTCATTCACCATGCATGTTTTTGGACCGGGGGAGGAAACCGGAGTACCTGGAGGAAACTCCCGAGGCACGGGGAGAACATGCAAACTCCACGCACACAAGGCGGAGGCGGGAATTGAACCCCCAACCCTGGAGGTGTGAGGCGAGCGTGCTAACCACTAAGCCACCGTGACCCCCAAAAATGGTGGCAATAAAATAAAAAAGAAACAAGAATGTGAAAGCAGCATCCAGAAAAAAAGAGGGACAAAAAAAGGTGAAAAAAATGTTCACAAGCACAGAAGGCGTTTTTACTCACAAAAACTGAGCTTGAGATTTTAAATAGAACCCGAACACTTTTTTTTTGGAAAACAAAAACAAATCAAAACAAAAAACCAAACAAAAAATTTTTCAAAAATCATAAATTTCACGAGGGCACGGTGGCTTAGTGGTTAGCACGTTCGCCTCACACCTCCAGGGTCGGGGTTCGATTCCCGCCTCCACCTTGTGTGTGTGGAGTTTGCATGTTCTCCCCGTGCCTCGGGGGTTTCCTCCGGGTACTCCGGTTTCCTCCCCCGGTCCAAAGACATGCATGGTAGGTTGATTGGCATCTCTGGAAAATTGTCCCTAGTGTGTGATTGCGTGAGTGAATGAGTGTGTGTGTGCCCTGCGATGGGTTGGCACTCCGTCCAGGGAGTATCCTGCCTTGATGCCCGATGACGCCTGAGATAGGCACAGGCTCCCCGTGACCTGAGGTAGTTCGTATAAGCGGTAGAAGATGAATGAATGAATACATTTCACGATCGTTTGTTTCTACTGAATAAAGAGTAAAAATTTCCTCAAAAAAAAAACAAAACTCTAAAAAAAACTTTTACAAAAACAACTTGCACTGTGAATGGAATTATATTTTAAACGACATAAAAAAATAATGTCACGGACATCGATGAAATGAAGCTATTGATAAATCCTGATTGTGACGGACCGATTTTTTGGGTTTTTACGTCTCTGATTCTTCCTATAAGTCGTGGTTGATGTGAAAAAATAAAAACAAATAAAAAAAAAGATAAAAGGAGTCTCACGCTGTGCAGCTGGAGACCGGGGTGAGTCTTGCACGGTTGGCTGACGCTGTAGTTTTTCAGGCCGCGGCTCTCTTTCAGGTGGGCCTGGAGCTTTTCCCGACGTCTCCTACAGGGGGCAGCGCAGATGTTAACTCAGGAACACGTTTAACATCCCAAACCACAAATATATACAGACATAATGTCACGCTTCAAAAATAATGCCGCTCCAAAGCTTTACCCCTGCACGCTAAATTCACTTTTTTTTTTTTGCATCATCAGGATGCTCAGTCGCTCATGTCATTACAGTATATTAGACGCTTTATTGAAATCGCACGGCTGTTCTTCTCCCCGTTCTGCTCCATAAGCCTTGATTGACAGCTGCATTTTATTCCTCTTATGTTTGCTCAGCAGCAGAAGCAGACACCGACTGACTCTAGCTTTTAGCTCCGTGCTTTAGGCTAGAAAAATAAAAAATAAAATCGGGATTTGAAAAAGATCAAAATGCCAAGCTGAGATGCTTGAATATTTAGCCGCAAGCTTATTCGACCTTGAAGTCGCGAGAAAGGCACAAAAATAAAACCTTTAACATCGTCTTTTATTTTATAATGTTATTATTGAGAATCTTACACGGCCATGACAGACTGAGCCTGGAATTCACACTGCTGTGAAAAATGTCTCAAAGGTGCTAACATTGATGCTTGTTGTTTACTATATGTGCTTAAAACACACACACACACAACTGAATGACTTGTGTATTAATCTCTATAAGTAACAGTTGATCTTAAATTGCACCAAGCTAAATTTTGTAATGTTTCTTCCCCCATTTGAGCATCTTTGTTCTGTTTGTGACTATTAGCATGAGCTAATGCACATAATTATTATCGCCATATTTCGATCAAGTAATCGCTAGATCTGATATTTGAAACTGACACCAGAACGCAGTCCAATCTACAATCGTTTTGTTTTAGTGAATCAAATTTTCCTGAAATCCGGCTAGTTCTGCTAATCTGCTGAGCTCAGATGCTTCATTATCGCCCTTCTCTGATGGTCAGTTGTTAATTCTTCGCCTCAGGTGTGGAATCAAGAGGCAAAAGATTTTTTGGGCTTGATTTGATTTATAAGACTTACTGTTATTGTGTGTTTCTGTGTTTTTCAGGTGTATTTCTGAGTCTGATTTGTTCCTCGGTGTGATTTTGATGTTCTGTACTCAAAGCTCAACATTCAGTGTGCTCGAGTGTTCTGTGGCTAAAACAGGCTGTTTGGATGTTTATTTTTTAATGAAGTACAACATAAAAAATATTAAAAGTAAATGCCATTTTTTTTTATTATACACACAGAAGGAATCCGCTAACAAAGCTAAGCGCTTGGCGTTGGCGTTAATTTATTTATTTATTTTATTGGGGGAAGTCGTGGCCAAATGGTTAGAGAGTTTGACTCCTAACCCTAAGGTTGTGGGTTCAAGTCTCGGGCCGGCAATACCACAACTGAGGTGCCCTAGAGCAAGGCACCGAACCCCCCAACTGCTCCCCAGGCGCCGCAGCATAAATGGCTGCCCACTGCTCCGGGTGTGTGTTCACGGTGTGTGTGTGTTCACTGCTGTGTGTGTGCACTTTGGATGGGTTAAATGCAGAGAACAAAGTATGGGTATGGGTCACCGTACTTAGCCGTATGTCACATCACTCACTTTACTTCACTTCACTTCACTTCACTTCAATTTATTTGCTGTCTAAATGTCTAAAGTGGATTATTTTGGAAAACCAGAAGCTCTGATGATTCATAAAATCCACCAAATACAACAAAGAAACCAGAAATGACACAAGGGCTGATTTCTTTCTAACCCAGTCTGTAGATGCTGCCTCATCAGATGTGTTGGAAACCGTTATACTCTTGATATAAAGCGTGAATCGTAGATATGTCTTTGGGAGACCTTTAATCATGTGTCCGGTTAATGCACAGTGTTCGTTTTCTGAATTAAGGACCTTGAACGATTTCATAATGACGTCGGCTGTCTTGAAACGTGGATCTGTCATCCGTTTGCTGTAATTGCGTAGCGAAAATGCTTATTCACTAGATTAGCATCAGCCTTCAGAAGTATTTACGCTGACGAAATTAACCTGAGGTGCGTGCCAGCGTGTTAAAGTAACCAATTTTTTACAGTGTGGGGGAAAAAACACACCTGGCATCCCTGAGGTACTTCTTATTCCAGTCTCGTCTTTCCTCCTAATCATTATCTTTCTGCCTTCTTCGAGACTGTTCAAACGCTCGTCTCTTTTAGCGCGCAACACTTTGGAAAGGGGGGAAAAAAAAAAAACTGGTTCTCTTGTGAATTCTGAGCCATACTCACTTGTTCCGGCAGTACAGAGCCATGCAGAGTGTGCCCAGGAAGCTGATCCCCATGGCGATGGATGTGATTGACAGCACTTGTCTCTTGTAAACCTCTTCGCTCTCTGTTTCGGAGAGAAAAGCAGGAGATGAACGCACGAGCGAATGATGTGATGATTTGCACAGCAAAGCACTCCATACATATTTAAAGGTCCAAAAAGGATTTGTACTAAACATGTTTACACAAGTTTTTTTTTTTTGCTGCAAAATAGCGCATCGTGTTCGTCGTCACTTATCTCTGAGAAAGATCTGGCATTTCGGGGGATTGGGCAGTAATGGATGCATCTCTCACTGGGTATCGGTGCCACCAAAGAAGACTTAAAGCCTTAATGGACACCATTAGGTATGAAAAATGGCAGCTGTCTGTGATGCTGTGAAAAAGTAAATCACGCTCGGGTTCGCCGCTATTAATAGCCAATCAATCAGATTAGGCTCAGACACATTATACTTTTACAAGAAAGGTAGAAAAAAGAAACAAAACAAAAAAAATGCACCCAAAAAGCCGGGCGATGGATGCGTCCGTGCCGCCGAGCTTTGTAGCTCAAGACTAAAGGTTTAAAAGGACGCGAAAAGCTTGAATAACCATTATGAAGCCACAATATTGAGCCATGATTTAAAATGAGGGATTTAACAAAAGCTCTGTGTCCAAACACGGATCTTCTTCTGTTAGCTGGAGACAGGAAGCAGGGAACAGATAAATATAATGCGTCAGCGTCACACAAAGTTTCCGTTTTTAAGGCCAAACTTCAGAATTGCTCTGTTTATGTAGTCTATTCGATTACGACGTATTCTATTTTATAGCGTATATACATGAGTATATACATGAGTAGAATTCTGGCAATATATCAAACATAAGAGCAAATATAATCCTTTAAATAGACTTTTAATAGACCATAGGCACATCAATCAGCCATAACATTAAGACCACCTGACTAATATCGTGTTGGTTCACCTCTGACCTGTTATGGCTTCATCGTTCACTCTGTTTCACTCCAAAACTTTTGCTTTCCACCCCATTCCTATTTTATTTACTTGCAGTTTAAAAGCCTGTGTTCTAGGTGAACATCTGCATCTACCCGGCGTGTCTTTTTGTATATTTGTCATGTACACGGACAGTGTAGACTGTGAAGGAGGTAATTCGTCTTAATGACGTTTCAAGCTTGTGGTTTTCTCATCAACTCGATCACAAGAGCTGAAATTTCACCGCGGTTATTTACGATTTATCATCTTATAAGGCAAAGGAGAACGGTTTCATTATTCATTCGTTCATTCATTTTCTACCGCTTATCTGAACTACCTCGGGTCACGGGGAGCCTGTGCCTATCTCAGGCATCATCGGGCATCAAGGCAGGATACACCCTGGACGGAGTGCCGACCCATCACAGGGCACACACACACACTCATTCACTCATGCAATCACAATTTTCCAGAGATGCCAATCAACCTACCATGCATGTCTTTGGACCGGGGGAGGAAACCGGAGTACCCGGAGGAAACCCCCGAGGCACGGGGAGAACATGCAAACTCCACACACACAAGGCGGAGGCGGGAATCAAACCCCCAACCCTGGAGGTGTGAGGCGGACGTGCTAACCAATAAGACACCGTGCCCCCCCTCGGTTTCATTATCAAATTTATAAAAAAGGCAGCTCTTTGTGGAGTCAGCTGACCCGTACTCTTGTTTCATTAACACCGCCGGAGTAATGACTGAATCCATCATTTATCTCAATTACATGGTAAAGGACGTTTGGTGAAAGAGACAGACGAGTGAGTTGAGAACGTATTTCTTACTCAACCGAGATCCACAGACGTGACTGTCAAGTCTCCGTGTTACCTGGATGTAGTGACTGTATCTATACACCATGCGTCCTTGATTTCTGAGCATGAAATCCTGTGTTTTTCAAAATCCAGTTAAGACGAAGGCTGGATTTATTCATCCTTTCTCATGCTGCGTTTTACTGTGAAACTGTACAGAGTCCAAACTGCTGCAGCTGTCAGTACAAATCAAGCCTTTGTGGATGAGGAGGAGAACGCCTGCCAGAACTCATGAGGATGTGTGTGTGTGTGTGTGTGTGTGTGTGTGTGTATTCGACTGTCTGTAATCTGAAATCTTTCACACTTCACTTCAGTGTCTGGTGTCTCCTGACCTTCAGACACTCAGAATATATATACACTGTGTGTGAGTGTGTGTCTGTCTCTCTGTGTGTGTGTGTTGTGTGACTTTAAATATGTATATTTCTATATAACAGACAAAATGAGATATGAAAACACACACACACACACACACACACATACACATATATATATATATATATATATATATATATATATATATATATATATATAAATCCGAACGGGTTTTAACTTATATGTACAGGGTTGCCAGATTTTAAAATACATCTCCACCCCTAGTACATCTCCAAAAACATACGGACTTACGAAAAACATTTACAGTTAAAAAGGTAGACATGCTGATGTACATGGAACCTATACATGTCCTGGTGGTGGAGTAGAGATCAGCACACCTGTTCTCTCAGTGGTAATGGTCATGGTACAAGATATTCTTGGGGAATCTATGCAACACATCGGTCTTAACGATCACTACAGCATGCTATGGTAGGAGGAAACAGTCAACGATGAGGTGAAGCGGAGAAAACTCCCAAAGTTTTTTTTCATTTGATTTATATTAAATTCAACTAAAAATATTTTAAACCACATCCCATTTGGGTTGAAGTCTAATCTAATTTAATACCATTCTGACCTGCTCTTCCTTTCCAAAAAAGCACAAACAGACACAGGAGTCACGTTATATTCCTGCCAAACACACTCAGCATGACTCATTGGCATGCAACAGCGAAAAAAAAAAAAATAATAATAATAACAATTCCTTTCTTACCCATGAACTCGATGCCCAAATGATCTGCTGCTCCACCAGGAAGCGAAAGAAAGAAAGAAAGAAAGAAAGAAAGAAAGAAAGAAAGAAAGAAAGAAAGAACAAGGTTAGCAACAGATTTCCTCCACAAAGTTTGGTGTTAAGTTTGTATAATTCGTTGCAGAATGTTTATTCTAAAGTCTGTGGATGAACGTTAGCATTAGCATTAGCAAAGACACTGTTGCTTCTCCTGAACCTTTACTAGAAAACCATTACTGTACATGATCCTTTCCTATCAGAGCCTCTTCTGTAGAACGTTTGGTCTTGACTGTACTCTCAAACAGCTCATGCACCAGACGGTAGCAGGTTACAAGAATCACATCTTTCAATCCTCTGTGACAAGATAAGAAACAAGCTCGACTGTCATCCATGGCTGCCCTTTTAAGATTTTTTTATTAAATCTTGAGCAGATACAGCTTAATCACAAAGTTAGCCGGGCGTGGACGTTTACAGTAGCTGATGTGATGTAAAAAGGCTACAAAGAAAATGCCAAGTCCGAATACATCCTCTAGCCTTTTTTATGTTTATTTTGTACAAAATTTAATATTCATAATGTTACATAATTATAAGTCACTATATAATACATCTATAATTAAATACACTAGCCACGGAATTAATTCCATCGCTTATATATACAAATAACACAAATATGAAAAATATAAAATATCAGATTAGAATTTGGTAACAATCTAATCAAATATATCCAATATTACTAAATACATACAGTACATAAAACCTTTCTCTCAGTTTATTTCAAGTCTGTCACAGCAAAGATGATGATGATGACGACCCAGGTCTATACTAACGCTATACAGTAGAGTTACTTAGAAACCCTTATTTAAACTCTTCTCACTAAAAATTATTCAGTTCTTTAAGAAAACTTAATGAAATGTTTAAAATTTGCCGGTCAAATTTGTGTAAACGTGTAAAGGGCGAGAGGGAGGACAATATGGCAGAACTGCCGGGTCACAGTGTGAGAGGAAGTATACGGAGAGACAGATGTAGGACGTGAGGTTGTGGATTGTTCCTCATACTTCCTGTACACACACACACACTCGTACACAGTTCTCTCAAAAATAACTGTGTCAGCTACAACAGACAGACACTAATTCAGGAACTAAGTGTTGCGTCTGTGTTATTTTTTACATGTTTTAAAAATGTATTTGTTTATTTTAACAGAATGCCAGTAAATAAAAGAAGTACTCGACTATTCCATTTAGTTACAACTGAAACTTTTCTTTTATTTGGCAACCAGCAACAGCCGTTTATTTGGCAACCAGCAACAGCCTTTTTAACAGCCGTAAACAGGACACAAATTACATTTCAGGGTTCAGTGATCTTTAGGTTATGCTGTTAACCAGAAAAATGATTCATTCTGTGCAATAAATGTGAAAATTAATAAATAAGCGTAACATTCTGCACTACTTACAATTTAACCCGAAGAGCTTAAATACAGGTCTGCGTCACACACACACACACCCACACCTTAGAAGGGCAGTTGGATATGAATCCAGCAGGACAAAGTTTGTGTGTTTGGGATTGGACAGAAATTCTATGGAAGTAGGTGCTACTGGGCAGATTTCCCGCTAATTCCCACTATAGATGCTAATCCATCATATCTGGTAATATACATTTACAGAATTTAGCAGACATTCTTATCCAGAGTGACTTACATTTTTTTTCTTAGTTTCAGTTTATACACCTGAGCAATTGAGGGTTAAGGGCCTTGCTCAGGGGCCCTGCAGTGGCAACTTGGTGGACCTGGGATTTGAACCAGTGACCTTCCGATCAGTAGTCGAACACCTTAAACACTGAGCTACCACATCCCACATATACAGAACCTAGTTTAGCAACAAAGCTAGTAAAATACATAAGCTAGTTTAGATCATCATGGCTAGTAAAACACAAAGGTAATTCATCACAGCTAGTAAAACAAAGTTGCTAATTCATTACAGCTAGTAAGATACATGACGAGACTAGCAAAATACAGAAGCTAATTACACAAGACAGCTAGTAAAATACATAAGCTTGTTTAGCAACACAGCTAGTAACACACAGAAGCTAATCCACCACAACTAACAAAATACAGAAGCTAATTACACAAGACAGCTAGTAAAATACATAAGCTTGTTTAGCAACACAGCTAGTAACACAGAGAAGCTAATCCACCACAACTAACAAAATACAGAAGCTAATTACACAAGACAGCTAGTAAAATACATAAGCTTGTTTAGCAACACAGCTAGTAACACAGAGAAGCTAATCCACCACAACTAACAAAATACAAAAGCTAATTCTACAACACACCTAGCAACAAAGCTAAAATACATAAGCCAGTTTAGATCAGCATGGCTAGTAAAACACAAAGGTAATTCATCACAGCTAGTAAAACACAGTTACTAATTCATTACATCTAGTAAATTACAGAAGCTAGTTTATCAACACAGCTACAGTAGTAACACAGAGAAGCGAATCCACCACAGCTAACAAAATACAGAAGCTAATTCTACAACACAGCTAGCAAAATACAGAAGCTAATCCATGACTGCTAGTAACATGAAAAGAAGCAATTTATTAGAGCTGGTAACACACAGGAACTAGTTTAGCAACACAGCTAGTAACATAGAGAAGCTACATCAGAAATAACCCATCTCTGATATTCCTCACAGTTTAATCAAGATAACTAGCACTACACGTAAAAATAAAAAAAACTCCATAATGTTATGCTAATATTATAGCACACACAGAGGTCAAGGTTAAGTGTAACAAACTGACTTTAATTTCATTTTCAAATCACAAATCTTTCACATATCGATTCTTTGAGATGCAGCCGCAGGGAGCTGAATTTTCTTCTCCAGCCTGTGATAAGAGTCAGACGACGATGCAGTCAGAGAGCCAAAAGCTCACCACTGAACGCTGAAGATTGGAATCTGCATGCGTTTAATCGATATGTGCTGATTGTGTTTCAGCGGCTGGTCGATTTTAACTAGATCATACCTCACCTCTTTCGTGACTCTGTTACAGACGGTTCATTTTTTACTTTTTTTTTTTGTTTTTTTATAGCAGCAGCTTGATGAGGCTTCAAGCACGAGCAAAAGAGATGCTTTCATCACGATCCTTATAATTTACAGGTTTGGAAAATTGTTCGAGGAAGATGTTGGCGAAATTATTTATATATTAAGAAAAATTTAACAATTATTATCAGCATATAGTTTTTATTATTATTTTTATTATTGTTATTATTATTATTATTATTATTATTATTATTATTTACTCCTTAATTAAATTTCAAAACGATTTCAATAGTTAAATATATCTATGAATTCTGACCTTTAGAATAAACGCATTTGTTTTCATTAGTAAAAAATGCATCACATCAGACCTTTGATCTAAGCAGCATTCAAGAATTCGATGAAATTTGATCAAGAATCGAGAGTTCGATTTTTAAATATTTGTGAAAATTTTAACATTTTTTCAGAGTTTTACATGAGATTATGTAAACATCCTGTTAAAAAAATAAATAAAAAAATCCACAAAACCCTAGATTTATGCGCAGAGAAAAGTCAAAACTACACTTATCTTTTGTTCCAGTATGTTATGGCTGTAGCTGCTATTTGTATTTAATCTGAATCAACTCTGTATTAATCCCCCTGTGCTCAGGAGACTGCAGAAAAAAAAAATAAATAAAAAAAAATATATATATATATTTTTTTATATAAAATATATATATATTATTTTTAATTTAACTTCAGATTCAAAACCACTTTCTATCTGCTGAAGTCTTGAGTAAAGACTCTCCTTTTTAAAATATATTATCAGCTTTCCATCCCTCCAGAAATATCCCTTCTCTTCATCCATATCCTCTATAAAAAAAACCCTGAAGCTGATTTCTCTCTTACATCTCAATTTTTTTTTTTATTTGAATTTTTTCCTTTCAGTCTTTTCTCTCACTGAATTAAAAGTTCAAATTCTTAATGCTTTATTACCTTTAAATCTTTTCCTGAGTAAAAAAAAAGGCAACCCTGTTCTTCTAAATGATCGTCTCCACTATGTTGATCATTAGTTAATTACAGTTGGTTAATTATATGATGTGGAAAGGGGAGCAAAAATGAAGCAGAGCTGCAATGCATAATGATGATGTGAAGAGAAATGAAGCTCCTCGGTGGAATTAAGAGCTCTACTTTCCGATTCATCAGAGGTTGTTGATTCATTTTGGAATGACGGTGGAGAAATATTAATGCGCTCGGGCCAAAAAGAGCTTTAGGACATCGTAGTATTCAAAGGTCCAGGGGATGACAGATTACAGCTTCTACAGTATACAGTATACAGTGCAAAATTCTTCTCTGAAATGTAACTAGAAATGAATAAAAAATAAATCCACAACATTAAATGTAACTAGAAATGGATTAAAAAAGTGAGACATGGTTGATCAGTGTGCTGATGAAATCACATGTAGTCACAGATTATTTTTCCATAACCTCATATTCCCAGAGTTGATCTTTTGGTGGGTTTAGAATACCAGGAATGCTGGACTCTAACTTTTTCTTCTTCTTTTATTTATAGTTTGTAAATGTTACACAAAAAAGTGGAATGTTGTTCAGAACAAAGCATGAGATTCTGACAGCTGTGACACAAAACACACACACACAGTGCAAGGAAGACTGGAAGTGATTTAAATTGGGGGAGTGAAGTGGCCTCTGTGGTAGAGTAAAGTGATGATAACTGAAGGATGGGCAAAAGAAGAGAGAGAGAGAGAGAGAGAGAGAGAGAGAGAGAGAGAGAGAGAGAGAGAGGTGAGAAAGAGAGGAAGACACATTAACAAAAAGAAAAAGAGAGAAAGAAACAGAGAGAGAGACTTACACAGAAACAAAGAGACAGAGAGAGAGAGAGAGAGAGAGAGAGAGAGAGAGAGAGAGAGAGAAATGGGGCCACAAACACAGGAGAAGAGAGAAAAAACAGAGAGGAACTCGCACAAAAACAGAGGTTGCGAGAAAGAGAGAGAGACACAAAAACAGAAACAGAGAGAAATAGGGACTCAGAATCAGAGAGAGAGAGAGAGAGAGAGAGAGAGAGAGATGGTTGTCAGAGGTCATTTGAAAAAAAAATCATTACATGTTTATGACTAGTGTAGACCGAACGTCTTGTCTTCTTTCATGGCTCGGGTTTTTTTTGTTTTTAACTACACTCTGCACTTATACACAGACTCACACTGCAGCCATACCTCGCTATCAATCTAGACTTTGTCAGCTCTGGTCAGATGTTAATGGAATCAAATTAAGTCATGCAGAGATTCTCTGAGGCAACATGTGAAGGTTATTTTCATGCACAGTGGCATCCACGCTAGCTGTCAGCTTTCAGAAATGGATGGTGGTCAAACTAAATGGCGTCCCTTGTGATGACTGACTGTTTGGGATTGTGGGTTTTTTTGTCCCTGTGATGGAGAAGGATGTCATGAATCCTGTAGATCGATAATTGAAGCAAAACAGCAGGAGCGATTACAGGACTGCGTGTGGTTCATTAACTTGTCAGGAACGCAGAAACCCAAGACAGAGAAAGAAGAGACTTGTGGCATGTTTATGTCATGTGGGACAAAGTTGCGCTGCATAATGCCAGTGACAACGTCACACATTTTCACTTCTTTGTCTTCAGATGACTGTTGTATCTCGTTAATAGTTGTTAGCATTAGCAGATCGCGATCCAATACAAACAGGCCACTTAGCTGTGGACTTCAAGAGACTCCTATTACTAACTACTACAATACTACTGACTACTACACGTATAGCTAGTCATAGTCTAGAGTATATTACTAATAATGCTGCTATAAGTACTGTATGACTTTTACTACTGATAACTACTATGACTAATCCTACTACTAGTACTACCACTGGCTATTAGTAACTACCACTACTAATACAACTATGACTATTTCTACTACTGCTGACTACTAATACAACCACTACTACTATACAACTATAGCTAGTACTAAAACTATTACAACTAGTACTAATACTACTACTACTGACTACTAATACTAACTAATACTACAGACTACTGCAGCGACTACTACGAGTACAGTATAGCTAGTCATAGTCTAGAGAGTATTACTATTACTACTACTACAAGTATGACTACTACTACTGATAACTACTATGATTAGTCCTATGACCAGTGCTACCACTGACTACTACTATAATTAAGACTATAACTACTAATAATACTATTGGTAACTACTACTACTACTAATACAACAAGGACTAGTTCTACTGACTATTACTATGACTATTACAATGAATACTACTACTACTGACTACTAATATTTCTATGACAAATACTACTACTATTACTATTACGACTACTTTTACTAACTACTAATATTGCTGACTAGTGCTGATACTAATACTACTACTACAGGTTAGACTAGGTGCTGCTACTCCAACTTCTACTACTACTACTGACTATTATTACAAACTACTTATATTGCTGACCACTACAACAACTACTACTACTGCTATTAATACAAGTCCGACTAGTACTGCTACTACTGACTACTACTGCAACTAGTTCTACTAGAACTACCACATTACATTACTACTATTACTACTAATAATACTATGAATAGTGCTACTACTACTGACTAAAACTATTATTTTGACTACTACAATTAATGATATTAATTAATTAATAATACCAAGGCTACTGCTACTACTACTAATAAACAAACTACTAATAATACTAGTACAACTACTACTGTACTTCTCATACTACCACTAGTAATAATAATAATTTCAGTAGTTCACTGTTTTTCCTCAAAGGTATTTTTCTTTCCCAACAGTTTAATGATTTGTTTTTCTCCCCACTAAAATCCTTCAAATGAAAACCTGCCTGAATTTTAGTTGGACGGCACACAGGAAGTCTGGAGGTTTGTTAACAAGAGGAAGAAGACATAGAGTGCCATCGTTAGACACCATGAGCTCCAACTCTGCAGCCATAAATGTCAGATTTATTTGTTTATAGATTGCCTCTGAAGTTTTTCCTTATCAAATCTGAGAAATACTGAAAATGAAATCACACACACACACACACACACACACACACACACACACAGAGGTCACCTCTAGTCTTATCTGATTGCTCTTTCTGGCATTCCGTACCTCACAGTGTTACGGTGATGATTAAAAGTGATTGACGTCCTCGGGGCAGACTTCTGAAGTTCAGCATTATACGCTTTTAACTCAGAGACACACAGAGTGAACTTTATAAAATTTCGGACTCCTCAGACCTTCTGTTCCCAATTATACAGCTGCTGTCAATTCAGGACCCTTAACACAGAGGAGCAGAGGAACATGAAGCGGAAATAAAGCTAGATTTTATGGGAAAAAAATCAAAAAACAGGTGTGAGACAAAAATAAATAAATAAATAAATAAATAAATAAATAAATAAATAAATAAATAAATAAATAAGTCGAAATCACAATGTGATAGGAAAAGTTATGAATATGAACCCCCTAAAGCCTGACATCAAACTTTCTACACTTACATATAACCAGAATTGTTACAAACCGCCAAGACTAAGACTGTTTTAAAACTTTCAAATTAGATTGGAAAAATTTCTTGTGAATGTAGTCAAAATAAAACCAAATAGCACTAACTCCGCCCTCTGGACACGCCCAAATACTCTATATTTAATTCTCTGTATGTATGAAAGTATACACTAATTTCCTGCACCAGTTTGTTGAAGAATATCAAGCTGTATTTAAAACAAATCAGCTTAAATTACAGCTGGAAATTTCCTAAACCAAGGCTGTCACTTTCATTATAGCAGCTTGAAAGGCTCCTCTATCCTTTGCTGTGTACGCTGTCGCTCTGAGAAGGAGCCGTTTGAGTTTACTGGCAGAATTAGAAACAGAAATTTCTGACCAATCGGAGGTCCCTATCTCTATAATATCACTAAATGACACGAGACACAATTTTTTTTTTAACTTCTCAACTTTGCGACACTTTTCCATGTTTAAATCGAACTCCAACGGTTCAGCGGCGTATTACCATAACGCCACGCAGATTCCAAAATGCCATCTGTCTAGATCTTTTTCAGACCTTCTGCCTTTTTTGGAAAAAAAATAATAATAATAAATAAATAAATAAACAAGCCATTGCCCTGACTGGAGATGTCACTGTTCAAAAAGTCACTCCTGATTTGTATCACTAGCCGTTTATCTCTAAAGGATGAAGACCCCATTAATGATATTAGTCATGGCATGTTTTTTTTTTTTTAAAACTATAATTTTTTCCCAAATTCTGTATTTATTCGCTGCTCTGATGCTCGCTGACATTTAAGGCATAAATACAGTACCCACGCTCTGTACTGGATGGCATTTGGATGGGAGCAAGGTCAGTTCATAAAAGTGTCTGCATTTTAAATTCTGATTTTATGGAGTTATGACGGACGTCTAGAGACATAAACGCTGTGGACGGCTTTATGAATGAGTTGCTAGGCAAGGGAATAGGAGGTGTTTATACTGTCGCGGTCTGTAGATAATGCACACATTACTCAGGAGATTTTATATGCTGTAGTGAACAGGAGGATAATAATACTGGAAACAGTTCTGTTTAGTGTTGTAGTCGGAGTTGGTCACTTTAGGTCAAAGGTTACATCAGTAATTCACGGAGAATGCGTTGATTTTTTTTTACCTCCGATGCTGACGCTAAATAAAAATCTCTTCAGAGAAAACTTCACATCAGTTAAAGGTGCAGTGCACGATGTTTGAAAGCCAATGTTGACATTTGAAATCATCAAAACAAACACGCCCCTAACCCAAATGGGTGTCACTTCTGTTTTGATAGCACCGCCTTACACATACATACGCAACCCAGGCAACTATTATGGCGGAACCTGCTGGGGCGGCTGACCGAGGGGATATTTTTATCAGTAAATGAACACAATGAGTAATACTATGGTAATACACAGTGTTTTTGTAGTACTGTGTGTTGTACCGTGAAAGGTTTAGCTCCGTGTCACGCGGAGTACGACATTCAACACCTAGTACGCGAGGCAGAGGTAACGGCAGGTATCCGCCATGTCAATGTTTCAGTCGCTTTCTGGTGATGTCAGACATGCGCACTTACTGTAACACTCTCTCTGCCACATATTGAGAAGACACGCCCCTTTATGCTCATTGGCTACACGTTTGTTTTGTTAGTCGGCCCGACTCAGTTTTCTGAAGTATTTTTCAAACATCCTGCACCTTTAATACGGAGCGCCAACTGTCGATATATATATATATATATATATATATATATATATATATATATATATATATATATATATATATATAGCTGTTGCTGTAGAAACAACATGTTAGATAATATGCAGATTACAGATTTTAATATTATATTTAAAAGTTATGTTGAAATTAACATACGAAAAGTTCTGACAATTGAGACTCCTGACAAATATGCTGAAGAAATATCTTCCCAATATCTTGTGAGAAACTGCATATAAATATCCCTGAGGATTATGGGGCGGTGAATTCTGGTAAAATGTTTGCCTTCACCATATTCAGAATCCACACTCGCATCTTTTCTTTATTTTCTATCATTTAGTTCCCAGAGTTTTTCTAAAATAAATTTTCCAGTCGTGTTTTGTCTGCGCTGTTTAAAACAAGGACTTGCTAGTAAGGGCAAAAATAAATAAATAAATAAATAAGAATTAGAGAATACACACAGATAAAACAGGTTGTGTTTTTTTCCTAGTAAAAAGTCGAGACTACAGGGAGTGCAGAATTATTAGGGAAGTTGTATTTTTGAGGATTAATTTTATTATTGAACAACAACCATGTTCTCAATGAACCCAAAAAACTCATTAATAGCAAAGCTGGATATTTTTGGAAGTAAAAATATTCAGCTGAATCAAAGCTGAATATTTTTGGAAGATCTGTGTGTGCAGGTGACTATTACTGTGCATAATTATTAGGCAACTTAACAAAAAACAAATATATACCCATTTCAATTATTTATTTTCACCAGTGAAACCAATATTACATCTCAACATTCACTAATATACATTTCTGACATTCAAAAACAAAACAAAAACAAATCAGTGACCAATATAGCCACCTTTCTTTGCAAGGACACTCAAAAGCCTGCCATCCATGGATTCTGTCAGTGTTTTGATCTGTTCACCGTCAACATTGCGTGCAGCAGCAACCACAGCCTCCCAGACACTCTTCAGAGAGGTGTACTGTTTTCCCTCCTTGTAAATCTCACATTTGATGATGGACCACAGGTTCTCTATGGGGTTCAGATCAGGTGAACAAGGAGGCCATGTCATTAGTTTTTCTTCTTTTAGACCCTTTCTTGCCAGCCACGCTGTGGAGTACTTGGACGCGTGTGATGGAGCATTGTCCTGCATGAAAATCATGTTTTTCTTGAAGGATGCAGACTTCTTCCTGTACCACTGCTTGAAGAAGGTGTCTTCCAGAAACTGGCAGTAGGACTGGGAGTTGAGCTTGACCCCATCCTCAACCCGAAAAGGCCCCACAAGCTCATCTTTGATGATACCAGCCCAAACCAGTACTCCACCTCCACCTTGCTGGCGTCTCAGTCGGACTGGAGCTCTCTGCCCTTTACCGATCCAGCCACGAGCCCATCCATCTGGCCCATCAAGACTCACTCTCATTTCATCAGTCCATAAAACCTTAGAAAAATCAGTCTTCAGATATTTCTTGGCCCAGTCTTGACGTTTCAGCTTGTGTGTCTTGTTCAGTGGTGGTCGTTTTTCAGCCTTTCTTACCTTGGCCATGTCTCTGAGTATTGCACACCTTGTGCTTTTGGGCACTCCAGTGATGTTGCAGCTCTGAAATATGGCAAAACTGGTGGCAAGTGGCATCTTGGCAGCTGCACGCTTGACTTTTCTCAGTTCATGGGCAGTTATTTTGCGCCTTGGTTTTTCCACACGCTTCTTGCGACCCTGTTGACTATTTTGAATGAAACGCTTGATTGTTCGATGATCACGCTTCAGAAGCTTGGCAATTTTAAGAGTGCTGCATCCCTCTGCAAGATATCTCACTATTTTTGACTTTTCGGAGCCTGTCAAGTCCTTCTTTTGACCCATTTTGCCAAAGGAAAGGAAGTTGCCTAATAATTATGCACACCTGATATAGGGTGTAGATGTCATTAGACCACACCCCTTCTCATTACAGAGATGCACATCACCTAATATGCTTAATTGTTTGTAGGCTTTCGAGCCTATACAGCTTGGAGTAAGACAACATGCATAAAGAGGATGATGTGGTCAAAATACTCATTTGCCTAATAATTCTGCACTCCCTGTATTATTAAATAAATTCTGCAGCTAGACTTAAACAAGCAGACTGAAAAAGACAAATATTTATAGATAAGAATACAGTACTGAGGCTGAGACCTGTGTGAGTCCTGGTTATAAAAATTCTGTTCACTGGAAGTTTTAACAATAAGGATGGTGGAAAATAATGCAATTATTGACTGCTAACTGTCTAACAGTTTAATGGACAGAGTAATAACCTGTCTCACAGGTCCGAGGTCAGGTTAAGTACACAGGGTTCAATGGTTTATTGTCATGATTAATGTGCATATGAAATCTTGTGAAATTAATTAAAAAAATGTTTTTATCTTTTTATAGTGACTATGTTACTATGTAGTTTAATACCATGAAACATCCAGGTTACTTTACTACTACTGTTATAAACTCATTAGCATTTGTGGACAAATAATTATTACTGGGAAACTTTAGTGGTGAAAACACACCGACACCAGAGACTCCTTCACTAAATGTCATTATAAAAGTCTTCTTCCAGAAATTCCACAATGAACCCAGTCTTTAATGTTTTTTCAGTTTCTGTCTCGTGAAGATTTCCGTGAAAAGGAACTCTCTCTCTCTCTCTCTCTCTCTCTCTTTCTCTCTCTCTCTAGCTCTCTCTCTCTTGCCCTCATATGCACAAACCGACCGAACCCTAGAGGTCTGAAGTGTCGGGTCTGGACAAACGTCTCTTCCGGAAGTCCTGATGCCTCGAGTCGGGCTTTTCTGCTCAAGTCACCGGCCTGTGGCTTGAATATGAATCTGAAGAAATCTCCCATCCATTCAGAGAACAAAACAGTGACATTTGAGGGGAAGGAAACATTGATTGAACGTGATTAGACTCTCTTTGAGGCAATTGAGTGATGATTGGCTATTCAAGCTTAAGAAATTTGCCTCTCAGTTTAGCATAACAGGTATGGTGTTCCACAAGCACGTGCGTTGGCATTTGTCCTCCGTAAACTTGTTAAAGCAAACAGACGAACACGGCGTTCTTATCAGTGCGCCGCAATGGGAGCAAATCAAGCGAAACACTTCACGCCATGTAATCAGCATGTGGAAGAGCGGCGTTTTAATTAGAACGTTAGACAATGCTAAACTCCAAATGCAACCGATTACGAAGCTAAGATATCAGCGCTGACGTTACAGTGGGAGAAACTTCCAGATTGTTGGGCTTTTTTCTCTAGGACATAAGGGAGATTAGCATAGATGGATAGTTCTACTGATGCTTTTATCATTACAGCTGAATTTCTGTCCTTACAGTTTTATCTCAGACTTCTACAGTACAAAGCTCTGGGTTCGTATCAGTAATGGGTTTAAACTGAAACTTTTCACAGAAGTTGTTTAATTTAGAGAGAGCTGTGAAAGCTTGAATCAGCTTGGATTTATATTAATTAGTGCCAGACGGAGGCCACGTATATATATTATATATATTTAATTAATTTTAATTAATTTAAAATACTATAACTATATTTATTGCTTTTATTTAAATGTATACTTAATTTTATATTTCTAAAGCAGCATTTTTAAAACTTTTTTCCCCTAAATCTTTGACTATTATCCAGTATTTTTTCTTTAAATAAAAATCTAGGATCTCATTATTTCTTTCGTTGAAATATTAACTTCACTTTAAAAAAATAAGAAAAAAAAATGTTTTAATAAGTGTATAATAAGTGTTTATTTTTATCCCTTTACCAACCTAAAAAGAAAAAAAGTTTCTAAAACAACAAATCCATGTTAACCTGATTTATGGTGTTAATTCTGCGGGATTTATTTCAGGGTATTTCATCCAGGATCAGATCGGATTCGTTCTGTTTTTTTTCCCTTGATATCCGATCCACCGTTTTTTATGCGGATCCATAAGACGGTGGATTTCATATCTAATAAATAATTCCTGTCATAAACAGACTGGTGCAGCTGGACTGAGGAGGAGATTGTCAGAGTTTGTTTCAGGTGAACATTTTACCATACGCTCCTGAAGCCGGTGGAAACGTGAGTCTTTTATGGTCACGTCGATTTCCTTGAACGTGGTTTAGGCAAGAAATAATTTAAGAGATCTCCTGGAAACTTTAAAAATCTATTTTAGAGATTCTCTGGGGAGGTTCACGAAGCAGCTGCATTGAGGAATAGAAGGTAGTTGGTTGATTGATTGATTGATTGATTGATTAACAGGTTTCCAGGTGCTCATAAGAAGGTCCCCAGACATCTATATACTTTATATCTGTTTATTGACCTTCCATCTTTTCATCTCCTTTCAGAAACCTTTTCATTTATTTATTACTGGGCTAAAAATCATGCCGAGATGGAGCTACTCCATGAAAATCAACTCCAACAGAGCTGCGATGAAGCAATCAGTAACCGAGGAACTTAAATAGATACTAAATAATGCATCTCCACAAAGGTTTACTTCATTGGTGGACTTTTTCCTGAGGCTCTTGATTTAAAAGCTCATCAAGTCAGAGAGGTTTTGTTGGCTTTCCGAGCAGCTACAGCTACAAACTAACCAGCTCCACCCCGTCGCCATAAGGGTTTATAACTGCACAAAGAAACAGCCTTTAGTTTACAGAAGTCGAAGGTTTCAAGAGCTATAAAGACATCCATGCTATTAAGAAAAAAAACTTTCCGGGAAATACATAAACAAACAAACTAAATAAATGCAGACACAATTTAAAATGATGTCACAACAAAAGATTTGCATACTGGCTCTTGATAGGTTGAAAGTTATGATGCGTTATATTTCAGCTGAATCCTCACACCTGATTGGTCAGAACAGTAGTTTTAGAATACACTGTTTGTTTCTATCGCTAACAGCTCAGTCCCAGAGATGAGTAATAAGAATGAGAACAACATCAAAAATGCTGTATTTAACAAGTAAAACAATTGATATTTTAATATCTTTCCTGTTAGGAGATTAATTGTATTAATTTAGAGGAATTGAGTGATTAAAACAAAAATAGTTTTATTTTTAACGCCATTATTGGCACATTTTAAATTTATCCACCTGGATGAAATAATGAAAAAGACAATTGAATTTTTTTTTAAAAGAATTCTCTTTGAAAAAAAGAAAGAAAAATAAACGAATTCAGTGCCGTTAATTATAAACCAAGGCTGAAACAGAAATTTTAAGCTGTAATCAGCTGAGACATTCATTCATTCACTCATTTTCTACCGCTTATCCGAACTACCTCGGGTCACGGGGAGCCTGTGCCGTCATCGGGCACTAAGGCAGGATACACCCTGGACGGAGTGCAAACCCATCGCAGGGCACACACACACACACACACACTCTCATTCACTCACACAATCACACACTATGGTCAATTTTCCAGAGATGCCAATCAACCTACCATGCATGTCCGGGAGGAAACCGGAGAACCCAGAGGAAACCCCTGAGGCACGGGGAGAACATGCAAACTCCACACACACACAAGGCGGAGGCGGGAATCGAACCCCCAACTCTGAGGTGTGAGGCGAACGTGCTAACCACTAAGCCACCGTGCCCCCCAGCTGAGACATGAACAACAAAATTCTAAACATTTTAGTTTTTTTCCAACATAATGAGATTTTCACCAGACTTGTAAAGATAAACTGAACACGTTTCTGCCTCACGGATATCTGCACGGCGGCGACTTGAACGTGTATAGCTGTCAGTCTCATGCAACAGAAATGCGATAAGCTCGATGCACTAAAAATCCAGTGCTTTAGACTGCAGGTGTGCGGCTGATTGCTGTACATCAAAAACTCGGTGATGTTTTTGCACCGATGCCAGACGGAAACTAAATGAATTACTGTGTCAGAAATGGATTTCTTGAGAAAAAAAAGATAGCTGGTTGGTTCTCTAGCAACATGAGGGAAAAAAAAAACAATAATCAAGGAAGTCACCTTCTTCTATATGTGTATATATGGTACATTTACTGCTTGTCAACAAGATGAGCGTCGCTCTGACAGAAAGTGCATTAGAAATCAGGATATAATTCACATTTTGATCATTAGGCCGCGAGCTGTCACGTTCCATATCTCACAGTAATTGGCCCATCTAAAACCATTACTGCAGCCTTGCATAAATATCCCATGAGTTTGAATGAGAGGAAACGTGCGCGGCTTTGGCAGACGAATTGCCGCAATCAAAATGGATTTCCTGTGTTATTCTTTCCAAATGTAAATCGTCTTTGGTAACGGCGTTCTTACAAAACTGCAACCACGGTGGCGCCGAAGGTTATCCCTATGAGCTGCATCCCAAATACACTTACACTACGCATTAGGTGTTCAGGACTCTTGCGTACAGTATGTACTTTAAAGGGGTTTAATGACGTCAGACTTGTTATTACTTACTCTAACTTTTTAGGGATTTTTACCTGATGATGTAAAATAAGACATACAGCGAGGGCTAAATTAAAAGACTTTTCTAAGACGTCTCGCCCACCGGAGTGTCGTCGGCCATCTTGAAAAATCTTTCTCGTTTAGCGACTGCTAGCTCCGCCCACTTCCGCATGGCTGTGAGCTTAAAAGCTGTACTTAAAAAATAAATAAATAATAATAATATGTTGTTGCTGTTGTAATAAGGGGCAAATATTACAGAAATTAGATCATTCCTCACCAACATACAATTTATTTATTTATTTATTTGAAGGCAGTGTTATGGCGAAGGGAAGGCAGAACCCACCTTTGCAGGCTGTATTCAGAGGATAAAGGCAACTTGTGTGTCAACAAGGGGAGGCACGGTGGCTTAGTGGTTAGCACGTTCGCCTCACACCTTCAGGGTGTGTGGAGTTTGCATGTTCTCCCCGTGCCTCGGGGGTTTCCTGAGATAGGCACAGGCTCCCTGTGACCCGAGATAGTTCGGATAAGCGGTAGAAAATGAGCGAGTGAGTGTGCCAACAAGATCATTCCAAATATTTTGTTCAGATTAAGAAACATATGAGCTGAGCATGATGTCTTTTACACACCAATAAGAATCATCAACTGGTTGTTCTAAACACATCCGTGATCTCACTTCCCCTGAGACGAGACGAGTCGTGTCCCTGCTGATGTTCCTGACGTGCGCTGTGGATGATTTTAGCGCTCTGACATTTTCCCGAGCACGTTTCACTGGTGTCCATGATAATTCCTCTGTAATATCTTTCTTACAGTCTTGACAGTTATGATTAACGTGTTATGGTATTGCACAAGCTGTGTTCTGTGAATGATCTGAATGAAGGTTAGCAATTCTGATTAGAACAACAATTAAGAGCTAATTCACCCTTTCGCTTGTACATAGGTTCTGATGGTAATTATTTCCTTCATCCTTAAACACTTCGACATTTCCATTCAATCTTTCTAAGCAAATCTTTCAGTCATCTAATTCCTACAGTATGCTAATTCCTCTCCACTCGCTTCGATTTTTCTGCTCATCCCGAGGCATCCAGACAACATGTCAGCTCCAGTTGTGTTCCTCTTTATGAAGATCATCGACCCTGTGAGGATCCTGAGGCATCTAGAGGCATCGACCCTGTGAGGATCCTGAGGCATCTAGACAATGTGCAACCTCCAGTTGTGTTCCACTTCCTTAAGATTTCAGCAGACCTTCAGTGAGAAGATTCCAAGGACAACAACCTCCTCATCATTACACAATTATCAGACTGTATCTGACTGTAGAAAGGACATTATTCATAATAACACTCGCTGATGTTTATAACAGTTTATAATCACACCCTCCAGTGTCACCCAAATAAGGATGAGGTTCCCTTTTGAGTCTGGTTCCGCTCAAGGTTTCTTCCTCTTCCACCTAAGGGAGTTTCTACTCACCGTAGACGCATCAGTCACCTCAGACTTGTTCATTAGGGCTAAATACAAACACATATAAACAGACGTCTAATATTAATCTTGATCTGTTATATAATAGTTATCTTTCTATAATAAAGCCGCTTTGAGACAATGTCCATTGTCAAAAGTGCTACACAAATAAAATTAAATTTAATTATCCATTTATAGTTGTGGAATGTTTGTGAAAAGGTTTTTCCTGCAGTCACGGCTGTTGTAGCAGCTGAAAACAGTCATTCTCTCCCTCGACCTTTTCTCTCAAAGCTAATTCGACAAGACGACAAGCACTTAAACTCCTCTGTCCTGAAAACTTTCCTGACAGAACAATAATTTGCCAAACGACTTTGAAATGCTGTGTTTGTTCGCTCTCCTGTGTGTTCACAAGGCGACATCCTTCCCTGAGGATTTCGTCGTATGATCACGCCAATGAATGAATGCTCCCCAAGCTCTATAAATCCAGTCCACAGAGGAAATACTTCTGGCTTTTGGAAAATTATCGCTTCGGTGTACAAATTCCAAAAAAATTCTCCTGGCAGATACGCGACGGATTTACCGTGTGAGTAAATATTCAAACGTTAACCTTGGGTTTAGCAGAAAGACGTATCGCAGACGAGTCGCAGGGTTTTTCATGCATTCAAAATAAATGAAAAGTGTGTAAATAATGTGAACTGCCAATAAACACGGATCCTTGCTACGAACGCGCCATTGAATCTTCCAAATCTTTGTGCGTTAAGGACTTCTCCTTATGAATAAAATACATTGGACTTATAATGAGCTAGGAATAATAATATGGCGATTTTGACAGATCAGATGAAACGCTCTATATGTATATATATATATATATATATATATATATATATATATATATATATATATATATATATATATATATAAAGCATTCATACTAGTTTCTAAATGAAATGTAATCATACGCAACACTCTTGTATAAAGGCAGAATGTGTGGATGTGAGGAATAAGATTGGACACTCACTTGGATCAGACAGAATGGAGTCTGTTTTGGGCAGAAACTGGTCACAGCGGATGCCCTGGAAGCCTTCTTTACACCTGAAGAAACCAGAAAAAAGTATTAGCATACAAGACTCAGAGTATTCATCTCCGGTTATGACTCAGTAAGCGAAGACGCCACAAACGACCCGTGAAAGGAAGCGTCGAGTGAGAAACCGTATTCATATAATATGCAAATTCGACAAATCTGGCAACCGTCAGCTAGACCAGAGTTGGTTTAAATCGTTTGCTTCTTTAAATAGATCGTAATAAAGCACATCTAGCTCTAGTGCTACATTCCCAACGCTGAATAATTTATTACTTCCACTGCGGCTGATGAAGCAGTGTTATGTGTCAGTTAACGTCATCCTCCGTGAAAATGTGACGCCGTAAGCAGATGGGTGACGGCGCAGACGGGTATCGTATGCTAAATTTTCTCCCTCATTTGCATCAGCAGTTTGGGAGTCAGGAACTGAAGAAGGGTCAATCACAGAAGGCCAGCGTCATGTGTAATATAGTCGTTCTTAAATACGGTATGCTTTAGACCACGCCCACTTTACAGTGCTGGGAATATGGAGCACAAATACCGATGAGATTCACAGAGATAATGATATAAATATGGTCAGGTGCGTTAATACACGCCAACACATAATGTGACATGAACACACGAAGGAGTCTGTGGAGCGGCTTGGTGAATCTGAGAGCGGCAGAGTAATTAAAAAAGGATCGAGTGGAGGTGGAGAAGAACGATAAAATCAGACCTCCCCGGTCATTAGGGTCAGGAGTCATCGCACTGCACTACACACTGTGCACTACAAATTACACAATAACATTACACAATACACACTGTGTATGACAATACACACTAAACAATATACACACTGTGCACTACACACTACACACTGTGATACACAATATGTATTATTGTATACAATATACGCATTGTGCACTATTCATGACACATTCTTCCCTACCCATTAAACACTATACACATAACACACTACACAATGTGCACTACACACTTTTATCTATACGTTACACACTCTAACATTACACTACAAACACTACACTATCTATTACACACTATAAACCCTACACTATCCATTCACTATCCACTACACTATCCTTCACTATCCACTCACACTACCCAACACAGTACACACTATATACTGTGAGCTACACAACAGTCAACGCTGCTCAGGTTCCTGATTTGAAACATGACATGCAGCTCTGCAGAACATATTTCTGTTACTCAGCAGCTTATACCTGTGTTTCTCTGCTTATCTTTCTCTCTCTCTTTCTTATTGTCTGTGTCTCTGTCACTCTTAATCTCGCCACCTAGTATTTTCTCCGCCTGCATGTCTCTCTCCATCTGTCTCCCTGCTGGGCATCTCATTCTATCTCATTTCTCTTCTTCTATCTTAGTCTTTCACTTGTTCAATGTCTCATGCACTCTAATACTCTCTCTCTCTCTCACTCTCTCTCTATGTTCTACCCCCGCTTCTAATTTTCTTTCTGTCATTCTCTGTCTCACACTCTGCCTCTCCATCCTCCTGTCTCACATTTTCTTTCTATCTGTCTGTCTAATTTTCATCTCTTCCATTTCTCATGCTCTCTGTATCTCTATTTCTTCTTCCTGTCTTTTTTTGTCTCTCTACATCTCATCATCTTTCTCTGTATCTCTGTCTGCTCTCTGTCTGTCAGTCTGTCTGAGTCTGTCATTAACTTTCTGTGGCACATGCTCGAAATCCTTCCCTTCTTTCTCTCATATAATGTACTTCTCACTCTCTTTCTCTCTTTTCCAATGTCTTGTGCACCATATTTTTAATTTCTGTTACTTTCTATCTTCTCTTTCTTTCTGGATTTCAAAAAACTGATAGGTCTTGTAGCTGAGTGCCTCATCTGCCACTGCCGCACTGCCTTTGGGTAAAATCCGATTGTTTCACGCAGCATGTGGCCTTCTCTTTTCTATCTCCTCATCCACACATCCACATACACAAGCTGCTCTTTCTCAAGATGGCGGGATGCATCGAGTGCTGCTCGCCTTTTTAATTAACACCAAAGTCATTAATTAACCGAAACAAACACGAGAGAGAGTGGTGAGTGCCGGAGTTGCTTCTGGAGTGAAGCATATATATATATATATATATAGATATAAAAGAGTGAGTTTTGTGCCTGGAGACGGATTAAAACGCAGCTGTCAAACTGTTGGGAATGTAAAGAGAACATGTGTGTTTAAGTATGCACCGCTAATGACTAGACTCAGTGCTGTTTATCACCATTAAAGAGCCACGTGGCTGCGTTTTACACAGTGACTGAAGGAGAATTTGGTAATAAAATGTGGCAAAATTTATGGAAAAAACAGACAACGGCCTAATTAACCAACTTGGACTTTTTGAAAATTCATGAGTAATCGCATAAGCCAGATGTATAATGTTCGTCGAAGCTTTCCCGTTAAAATCATTTATATAAAATACAACAAAATCACTTTTGTTATGGATGTCATGTGAGGTCGAGTTGATTATGTATTCATTATTACAGAATATACAGTTTTGTTGGGTGAATCGTTTATCCTCCACTTCCTTCTGATAGATGCCACTTGATGAAACCTCTAGATAAAGATCCGGAGCTTTGAAAGGAACAAGTAGAGAGATACTTTTAACCAGCTGGATAACTAGCTAGAATGTGTAGCTAGTCTATCTAGCTTTTAACTAGCTTTAATGTTTTAAGTTATATCAGTTGGTCCTCTTCTCTAGGAAGAAATAGAACGGATACTATTGTTTTCACAATACACTCACACACTCACTCATTTTCTACCGCTTATCCGAACTACCTCGGTTACCTCTCAGGCGTCATCGGGCATCAAGGCAGGATACACCCTGGACGGAGTGGCAACCCATCGCAGGGCACACACACACTCTCATTCACTCACTCACTCACACACTACGGACAATTTTCCAGAGATGCCAATCAACCTACCATGCATGTCTTTGGACCGGGGGAGGAAACCGGAGTACCCGGAGGAAACCCCTGAGGCACGGGGAGAACATGCAAACAACACACACACAAGGCGGAGGCGGGAATCGAACCCCTAACCCTGGAGGTGTGAGGCGAATGTACTAACCACTAAGCCACCGTGCCCCCCTTACACAATATAATCAGACTTAATATTACATTTCTTAAAAAATCCTGATGAAACAAAAAGCATTTTTTTCCGGAGTGAATACTTAGACACCCTGATGTGAAGGGCTAACAATGACAATTAAATATCTGATTACTCCAGAAAGGTGAGCGAGTGGCCCTGTTGATCTCATTTTCTAAAGTTGCCTTGGCATTAAATAAGACACAGGTTGCTGCCGGCCATTTGGAGGGATTTATATGCCAAAGCACTAAAAGCACAAAGAGGTCATTGATCCGTGCTGAAAACGTGACGTCGGCCAATAGCCGCTGGAACAAAACAGAGATTATGGATCGGGAAAAATTGCGTTCACAGCCATTTTCATACCTGCATCTGTTTCCGACCTGAGCAACGGGGAAGGCATTGATTTCTGACGCTGTGGAAAAGTCATCCAAAGGTCTCCTTAACCGAGTCGTCCTTCTAGCTACATTTCAACAAAAACCTGTAACTGAGTCAAGAGTAACTGAGTCATTTTATTTATTTATTTATAATGATTATAATACTATATATACTATATACTAATATTATACAGCAGAAACTAGCGAGACGTTGTGTGAACGTTGTGAGTCTTCACAGATCCCCCGTCAATTTAAAGCTGTTGAAAAGTTGGTGAATGTAAAGCTTCAGTGTGTCTCATCGACTTCAAAGAGTCTCTCAAACAAAACTACTTCTCTTTTAAGTAAAAGATTTGTTTAACGTTTGTCCGTCTGTAGGACTTACGCCGCTGTTTAAAACCCTTTGATTGCTGACTTATTTTGACTGAAAACAACACCATAACATATGAAACCTAACACCGACCCAGACAAAGCAATAATAATAAATAAAACTGTTTGAATGTATTTTGTTTTCTGTCCATACAAGAAGTGTTAACTGTTTAATGACGTCTCTCTGATATTCTCATCTTTCGCTTCACGCCACACGGTTTTGATGATAATCGAAGTAATAAGATGATCGACTAGCGCTTGTTGTGACTGTCGAGATGAGCCACAATTACAAACATGAGACGCTGACTGAAAAAGAAATAGATAATTAACTGACTCTGTATTTCGTTAGTTATTTCACCTCAATAAAATCTTGTTAAGCATCAGATAACACGACAGACATGAACGCAGGAAGCATTCGCAAATCGTTATGCCTACAAAATGTTGTAGCTCAGCTCTAGTTTCTGATTGGTCAGGTGTTGAATGGTATTCTCTAGCAGCAGACAAATGAATGTTTCTATAGTAACAATCTACGCACTGACTTCTATGTTAGATGTTCCAGATAAAACACAAAAAAAATAAACGGTAAATGTTTAGACATCTTCGTAACAGGCGGATTTACTCTTTGTGGTCTCTTAGCAACATGACTAGGTGTGTTCGCTTGTCTTTTTATTCTGGATTCTGATTGGTCAGGCGTTTTCTGTAGTAGCAGACTGTGATTGTTTTTATAGTAACAACTTTGACACAGATTTTCTTTCATCAACAGTTCAAATCTTGATAGCACTAGAGCAACTCATCGTCTTAATCATACGCTAGATTTAATAATATCACACGGAATAGATGTGACTGATATAGATATCATACAGTACCTCAAAGTGATGACATCACAGACCATTACCTCATAATCTACACACTACCTGTAGAACAGACTAACTGTGTCTCACCACGTTATCGACTCAATAGAAATATTATTCCAACCACTAAAGACAGATTCACAAATAACCTGCCTGATCTGTCTGGACTTCTTACTGTACCCTTAAACACAAACGATCTAGATGTAATGACTAACAGCATAGGCGCTATCTTCACTAGCACATTAGACACTGTTGCCCCATCCGATTACAGAAGGTTAGAGACAAAACACCTGCACCGTGGTATAATAGTCATAGCTACTCACGCCCTCAAGAGAGAAACCTGTAACCTCAAGCAAAAGTGGAGAAAAACTAAATAAAGGTTTTTAGAATTGCGTATAAGGAAAGTATGTCCAGCTATAGACAGGCTCTAAAAGCTGCTAGGGCTCTGAGCACCTGAGCAAACTCATAAAAGATAACCCGAACAATCCCAGGTTTGACCAGAGATCTGAACACACTATTCCATCACAGCTCCAGTTGGACAGCGTATACAAATTTGCTGACACGTACACAAATATCGACATAAAAATTCTTTATAGTCTCCACTTAGCACCACCTGGTGGTTTTAAAGACAAAGATCTATGACAAAGCGACAGTTTGCCCTTTGGTCATTTCTTTGTCTGAGGTTCTCTCTCTCTGTCGTTTATTTGGACACAAAATAACTTCAGAACAAACACTGAAGCTGTGGTTCACTGGGAGATTGCATTTTGGAGAGACAGGAGCTGATAGGAGAAGAGACAGCTTGCAGAGAGAAAGAGAGAGAAAGAGAAAGAGCAGTTGAGCAAGTGAGCTGTTGATGAAACTCGGCTCGATCGGCACTAAATCACCATCACAAGACGTTCTGCCTGCTAGTTTTTTTTTCTTCTCTCTTACGCCTGGACTTCTCATAAAGAAACAGTCTATGATGATTTCATTCAGAACGCAGCTACAGGGTTCACGTCATCATCAGCGTACCTGAAGTTAAATACTGAAGATTTTCTGTTCACAGTGCAATCGGTTTCTCCTTGCTGTAATTGGTGTTGAAGTTATATGTAAATGTTCAATGTGGTGTTTGTTCAAATTAGACGAGTGAAAAAAGTGGAAATTGTACAACAACCGTTAAAATATTCATTCATTCATTCATCTTCTCCGTCCAGGGTGTATCCTGCCTTGATGCCCAATGACGCCTGAGATAGGCACAGGCTCCCCGTGACCCGAGGTAGTTCGGATAAGCGGTAGACCGTTAAAATAGGAAAAGAAAAAAATAGAATGATGCAGTTATAAAAAAAATACTATATAAGTTAGGATTAAATCTTCCTCTCTCTCTCACTCTCTGTAATTCTTTCTTTTAATCCTTTTCTCTTCATGATACCACTTGGCCCAAGAAGACGAACTCGAAACTGAAGAAGCGTCGTCGAGGCACTTGAACAAAAAACTAAAATAAAATAAACACATTCCGCTTTACTGAAATCCTTATGTTTTGAAGTGACTAAATTACAGACTAATATAATTCCGTGTCGAGCCTCAGCTGGTTCCTTCGTGAATGTGAAATCATAGCCACACACATAAGAGTTCAGGATCTGGGATAATTACGGCCCGGCGTAGATGAAAGGCGGCACTCAGACGTTAAAGTCGATAACAGAAACGGGATGTCTCGAGTCTGAACGTTGGAGTAACGATGATACGTGGATCGGATCTCACGTTAGAGCGAAACGTGAATCATCCGATAATATTGCTAATAAAACTCATAAAAAGGCAAACACCTTGTGTGTGTAATTACTCCAAATTATGCCGACATATACAATGTAGAAAGGAAAAAGAAAAAAAGAAAGAAAGATGGGAGGAAAGAAGGGAGGAAAAGAGTGGAACGAATAAAGGAATTAAGGAAGGAAGGAAGGAGAGAAAGGAAGGAAGGGATAAAGGAAAGAAGGGAAAGGAAAGAAGGTAGGAAGGAAGGAGAGAAAGGAAGGAAGGGATAAAGGAAAGAAGGGAAAGGAAAGAAGGAAGGAAGGAAGGAAGGAAGGAAGGAAGGAAGGAGAGTAATTATTAAATATCGGTAATTATGTGTGTGATAGGGTGATAAGGTGGGTGGTAACTTGATAGATATTTTAGATGTTACAGCGGACAAAAGACAGACAGACAGACAGAGATAGAGGGATAGAGAGAAAGATGTCTCAGATCTGTGTGTATTGTTGATGGCATTAATGAGGTCCAGGCTGATGCAGAATTCAGACTCCATCTGGCCGTTGTGTTAGTTTAAAGCTCAAAGGAGTAAACTCCAGCAATGGTTTTTCTGCTTACTGCAGCCCTGACAGATGCCCATGGCTTACAGAGAGAGACCGAGAATCCCTCACTGTGCCAAAAGCTACACAGGGACTCATGTACCTGTATGTAATCCTTTCTTTTCTGGGCCAACTTGTACACGTTCCAGCTCTAAGAGAGGAAGAGAGAGAGAGCGTAAACCGCCTGGTGTGAACGAGTCCCTCGGTGATGATGGGGAATGGTTACTTTCATACCTGCCTCCAGCATTAAGCCACCCACCGTGACGAGCAGCTGACGCCTGCCATTCTAGATCACACACAAACAAGCGCCCAGATAAGTCCTTATTCAGCACGGTATACCAGCTGTCATTCCTGCCACTTGATATTCCACAGCGCTAAAGATGTTATAATGAAAAGCTAACGTGGCCCAAAACAACACACAATCCTGATATTTAGCAGTTTTTGGCACCTCAAGGCACCTGAGAGGATGTGAAAAGACACGTATCGGTTAAAAAAGAAAGAGAAATGTAACTGCTGTCCTGCAGTGTTGTACTTAACATTTAATAAGACACCAGAAATGTCAACAGAAATACAAGTACCTGGTTAGGTGAGGAATGAATGGATGGTTGGATGGATTGAAGGGAAAGAGAGAAGGTATTGAAGGAAGGAAAGAAGGAAGGAAGGAAGGAAGGGAAAGAGGAGTTAAGGAAGGAAGGAAGGAATAGAAAGAGAAAATTGATGGATGGATGGATGGATGGATGGAAGGAAGGGAAAGAGAGGCAGAAAGGAAGGAAGCAACTACAGAAGGGAATGCAATGATGGATGGATGGAAGGAAGGGAAAAGGAGAATGTAAGAAAGGAAGGAAGGAAGGAAGGAATTAAGGGGAAAAGGGAAAGCAATGATGGATGGATGGATGGTTGGATGGAAGGAAGGGAAAGAGAGGAGTTAAGGAAGGAAGGAAGGAAGGAAGGAAGGAATAGAAAGAGAAAATGGATGGATAGATGGATGGGAAAGAGAGGCAGAAAGGAATGAAGCAATGACAGAAGGGAATGCAATTATGGATGGATGGAAGGAAAGGAAAAAGAGGATGTAAGAAAGGAATAAAGGAAAGAAGTAAGGAAGGAAGGAACTAAGGAGAGAAGGGAAATAAATGATGATGGATGGATGGATGGATGGATGGATGGATAAATGGATGGATCAAAGGAAGGGAAAAAGAGGAACTAAGGAAGGAAGGAAGGAAGGAAGGAAGAAATTAAGGAAGGGAGGAAGGAAGGAAGGAAGGAAGGGGAAAAGAAGATAGATGGATGGCTGGATGAATAGAAGGAAGGATGGAAGGAAGCAATAAAGGAAGGAAAGAAGAAAGGAAGGAAGGAGAGAAGGGAAAGAGATCAGGGATAGAAGGAAGGAAGGAAGGACCGAAAAAGCCCTAAAAAAAAGCCACGCCTACTTCTGGATTAAATATGAATACAGTAATGAATCTTAGAGCTCTAAACAAATAGAGTGTCATAGCATGTTACACCCCTAACCTGGGGTTAAACAAAATCCTGACATGTTTTTAGTAGGTGTAAAGAAACCATGAAGGATCCCACCCACAGAAACCTCCACAAGAAAAGTGATGATCGAACCCTGACACAGCAACACTAGCTGCTCCTAATTAAACCTCAAATATCTCTTTTCTTTAAAAAGGTTTTAAAGCTTTGCCTATTGTTTCCTCTTTGTTTTAAAAAAGTAATTGCAGAAGCTCCCAGTTCCCCCGAAGTCTTATGCTGAGTCGAGTCCATCAGGACATCAGGTAATTAAATTTACTTCAGCTGATTAAGTATTAGGACGGGCCTTAAGATAACAGGCACGTAAAAAAAAAAAATCGGAGAACAGGGCTGGAATTAATCTCACTCTCACTCATTTTCTACCGCTTATCCGAACTACCTCGGGTCACGGGGAGCCTGTGCCTATCTCAGGCGTCATTGGGCATCAAGGCAGGATACACCCTGGACAGAGTGCCAACCCATCACAGGGCACACACACACTCTCATTCACTCACACAATCACACACTACGGACAATTTTCCAGTGATGCCAATCAACCTACCATGCATGTCTTTGGACTGGGGGAGGAAACCGGAGTACCCGGAGGAAACCCCCGAGGCACGGGGAGAACATGCAAACTCCACACACACAACTCCACTAAACCACCGTGCGTCCGGGGCTGGAATTAATATGCAAATTATTTTCTTTCAAAATCATCTAAACAACTTTTCAAAGTAACGGATGTTGAATGAGTGGTATCTTAGGACCAATTTATTTCCAGGAGTTTAATTTAAAAATTATTTTAATTTAACTGCAGTTCATTTTACACATCAATTACAATCAGTATTCGCTGGATTGTTGGATTTTTTTGTCCCTTTTAAAGTTTCTTCCTTTGCAGCTCCATCTGTTCGAATGAGGCTTTTTATTTCTATATTTATTATTTATTTATTTATAATTATTATGCTTTTTTATAATTTTTTTCAGTTATTGCTGCCCTTGACTTTCTTGCTAAGGGTTATAGCACTGGTGTATGTGCTATTAAAGTAAAAACGAGAGAGACACAATCTGGATTGCAAAAAGCGCTATAAAAATCAACTTTTATTCCGTTAAATAATTCAAAGCAACAATTAAAGAGCCTCATATCGATGCAGGCAAATGCCATCTCGCTTTATTTAGCGGCGACTCTCCAAAGTCAACAACAGCTAAGAGGTGTAACAGTGTGGCATTAAAGAGAATAGAGTGCCCAAATGAAAAGTGGCCCAAAAGGTCATGGTTTAATGCCAAGTTTCATTTCTAACAACATAACAACAAATATGTCCAAGGGGACTGCTGCAAACAGAGCGTGTCATTTGTTTTTGTTTTATGGTCCTCCTCCCTGCCATAATTGCTAAATGGGCCAGCTCCAGATGTGCAAAGATAGACAAAAATTCCACCACTGTTACACCAAGACGGGTCGAGATGTTCCTTTGCCGTTAAAGCTGGCTGAAACGCCTCATTTTCCGGATGCTAGCGTGAAAATGGCACCACCCGACATCTGCTCCTGTTAACGCAAATAAATTTGCTCTATGTGGCTCGTGAACGACACAACCGGTGACTTATCTTGAGTTTTTTCTCATCTTTTTATTTTCCACTGGATGTTAGATACTCTAGGATGTTTCAAAGACTACAAAACCAGGACTGTTTACCAAATTCAAAGCCAGCCAATCACCTGCCATTTGTTTCGGGGCCATTTTGTAATGCAGTGGTTCCACTGCCAATTTAGGTTTCTCTATCCTTTTAGTCTTTTAAGCCTGGTGTTAATGTAGAGAAGGTGACAGGGAAAAGAGTTTAGAGCATATCACTGGTGCCCATAAAACCTCTCTGGGTTATGCAAAAAAGAATACAAATGACATCATATTATTCATCCAGAACAAAACTGCGGATTAAAAATTAGAATAACGCAACAATTCCGGTCTCTGGGGCCATCTTTGATTTAAAGTAACATAAACTTTAAGGAACTAACTAAGATTCATTCATTCACTCATTTTCTACCGCTTATCCGAACTACCTCGGGTCACGAGGAGCCTGTGCCTATCTCAGGCGTCATCGGGCATCAAGGCAGGATACACCCTGGACGGAGTGCCAACCCATCGCAGGGCACACACACACTCTCATTCACTCACGCAATCACACACTATGCACAATTTTCCAGAGATGCCAATCAACCTACCATGCATGTCTTTGGACCGGGGGAGTAAACCGGAGTACCCGGAGGAAACCCCCGAGGCACGGGGAGAACATGCAAACTCCACACACACAAGGCGGAGGCGGGAATCGAACCCCCAACCCTGGAGGTGTGAGGCGAACGTGCTAACCACTAAGCCACTGTGCCCCCCCTAACTAAGATTAAATGTTTTTTTTTTTTAACAAAATGATAATTTTTTTACGATTAAAATCCGATATGAAAGAGAGGTCTCTGACCTTATTGTACATGTATAATGACAAATAATCCATCAATATGTAATAAAAGAAACACTTTGAGGTTGAGAAAAATAATCAACAACAGGAAGCAGAATTACTGTTTGTTCTAAAATAACTATGTCCCAAAGTGTTTCATTCCTCTACCCCAGCAAATTACGAATTTTTTTTTTTTTTTTTAACGAATTAAAGAATAACAAATCTTACTTTCTGTCTCTCTATAGCTACGGCTATGTAGAATGACTACAGACGTCCATAGAACAAGCTAGTTCCTGTTCCTTCTTGTATTTGAACAGCTACAGTATAAACAGTCGTTGTTTCTCAGACGGTTACAAAACACTGACACTGGAGACTCCTTTTTTACCCTCAACAAACACTTTCTCAATGATCTTATATGTCTTTGAAACTTCTGAAATGATGACGTATCAGAAGCGGAGAATTGATATAAACTTGTGTTTTAAGCTGTTGTTACAATCTTATGATTGTCTGGACAATGGAGATGCTTTGTAGGTGGTTCAAAGTAATGGACTCTTGGAGTCCTGTAGCCATGGACGCCCAACGAGTGGCGTTTCGCAGACATCCGTTTTGAAAGCTTACAGCTTTAAGTATTCAGCAACATTATCCTGCTAATGGCTATCTAGGTCAGCGAGTCGAACCAAGATACGGCACAGAACAGTTCGGTAATTACAGCATGCATGTCTTTCATAGACTATATCCGTTTCTCTCTCTCTCAAAGCCATTATCTGTTTTCTCTATGCAGCTCCAGTAATGTTAGACTTCTTTCTGCATCCATAACCCAACATTTACCGGCGTTCTCACACGGGTTATGCTTTATTTCCACCTGACAGCCAGGGTTTATTGAGTGTAAAACTTATTCCATTGCCTTAGCAAAGAAGATCTTACTAGAATACAGGAGGCTGGCGAGGTTTGAAAGGTGACTCGAGCCGACAGCAAACATCCAACGCTATTATCCAACGCTATATCCAACGCTACAGGCTATTTGTTTGTTTTTTTTTCCCAAAATGGCTGACTTATTTTTTTATTTATTTATTTATTTTTATTTTTTTTGTAATGCTAAAATAATGTTTTGGTAACTTGACACACGTTTATGTATTCCATGCAGACCCTTTTTCAGGCGCCCTGAAAAAACATCGGCGTAGACATAACACGCACAACAAAATGTTTCTAGGCGTAAACAAAACACATTGGCTGTGAAATACACTTGTAAAATAAAGTCTCGCAATAAATCACAGGTGCGCCCCGGAGCACATACGGAAAGCTTCTGTTATGCTACAGTAAGTCGATTGATTAGGTCAAAACAGCTCTCGGGCCACAAAGCGATTAGACTTTTATTTGTAGGTCAATTAAACTCTTTATGCAGAAAGTCAAATGGATAAAAACACAGAATTTCTTTACAAGGGTGAATTTGGATATCTGATGCTTACGTGACGAATAAAATCTCAAACCGTATGAAGTTTTGTTTGCTTGTTGTTACTGTTTGTAGTCAGTCAGATGTCAAGCTGTCAGGGCAAAGAATCGAATGATGTTCTGTCTGTGAGTCTGATCTGAATCGAGTCAGGAAGTGTGACGTGTATTTTTCCATCTGTTGATAATGTTAGACAGAATTTTAGTGTTGAAGATACATTTGAGCTGTTTTTTTAGATGAACAAACACTTGGAGCGTCTCAGAAAGCAGGAATAGGTTTGATATCAACATTTACTTTAAATATACAAACATTTGTGTGGAAAAAAAGATGATGTTCCACAGCATCATCTGTACCATCATTGATTATGTTCTATATCAGACACACCACCATGCCTCCTGTCTGTATCTGGAAATAACCAGTACAACCTCAATATCAAGACAGGCCTGTAGCACTCCAACTGTGTGAATCATAAAGCTGTGATTGCCCGGTCTGTAGGTGACTGAAGGAGGACTGATTCAGTTCTCTCCAAACCTCTCATCACAGTCTAACTGGATTTCACCTTCCTTTGTGCCCTAATGGAGGAGTGTGTGCTTTTATTACTGGTGCCGGTTCCTTCCACCGTGCTCCCAGTGGGCCGAGCAGCGGGACACCCCCCGAAAACGAAGCCTCCAGAAAGTCTGCTGTCAGTCGGGAGTAGAAATTGGCAGTGGCGGCTCTGACAAAACTGTCTGAAAGGCCAAATAACCGGTAAAGACTGAATTACAGGAAAGTCTCTGGGGTCGTAGTCTTCTGAAAGCCTTCCAGACGGAGAGGATGAAAGGGGACGGAAACTGAAAATTAATTCCTCATCCTTTGTCAGCCTATTTTCATTACCGCCTTTGATAGTAGCCTTTTAAACACAATCCACATTGATTAAAAGAGCGAAAAGGTCGGACTTTTACTCCCAATCGACAGACATTCGAATCAATTCAAGGAGGCATCGTGTTATAAAAGCTCACTCTCACGACTGACTGTCTTGTCATTTTTCGTGATCGTTTGGCATGAAATGTAGTAATGTAACATTAAGTGTTGTAAAAAAAAAAAAAACCCTAATAAAAGCCTTACACTCGAGGCTAAAGTACAGCATCTCTCATCGAGTCGACTGAATCAGTGTCAGACCGTGACATCAGATGCCTTTAAGATTAATAATATAATGAAATAAAATGAAATACAAATGCTAAAAGGATAACTTCATTTCCAAAACATTTCCAAAAATTTTGGATTTGTTTATCCACTGTTCTACCGAGAAGTCGTCAGTGACGAGGTCAACCCTCATAGAACAGTGGTGCTTCTCTGTGGTTTTTATCATCTAGGTATTACTTAAAAAGCAAGCTATCTCCTTTCACTTTCTCTGCCACCTCTACACGCCCTATCCTCCCGGTTACCAAGGCAACCGTGTCCATATGCGTTGGATTAGTGATACGTTCTTGAGTGACGTTATGAACCGTCTTGTTACCGCATCTTCTTGTTCAAGTAGCTGAAAATGTAAAGCTGGATTCATGAGCAGCTGACGGCTCTGTTTGTGTGTGTGTGGGATCAGATTTTGGCACATATGGACACATTTATATATCTGCACACAAACACTTGTACTTGGAGAAATATCACGCTTCTGCAAGTCTGCCAAGACGGAGCCACGGTACATTGGATTGAATCCAGTTCGACTGACTGACATTAAACACATCAATTAGGAACATAGTGGTTTTTTTTTTTTAAATGCAGATGCACAACATAAGTGAACAAATGTTTAAATTCAGGACCAGAACAGACATATGGTCAGACAAGTTCAAACCCAGAACACTCAACAGGCTTATTCTAGCTCGGTTTCTATGGAGTTAATACGCTAATACACAGAGCGCTGACGGTTCTCGAGGGAAATCCTCTTTCACCACGAGATAGCGTGTGTATCCAGCAGGAACGTGGCGTAAGTGTCTATTTACTTGCAAATAGCAGCTGCAGGGAAGATCCCCGAGCTTATCAGCGGTTTATATTTTTACCATCGGCAGCTGTCACTGCTTCTGGAGCAAGGCTTGATGGGTCATGAAGCGTACTGATGCATACACAGTCTAATCTCAGGAGGAAAAGTAAAAAAAAAAAAAACAACTCTTGACCTGAATGTAGACTGAAACGTAAAATTGAAGTATACAAAGTGTCAGATTGTCATTGATTTACTAGTTAGCAACAAATAAAATCTCGGGGTCTAAAAGCAAACAAACAAATATTTAAGACTGGTTGTTTTTAATCCTCGGGATTTAATCGCTTGTTAATCACAAACTAGGAACAAAACATTAGTTATGCCGAATTTAACAAGTGACAAATGTCGTGGCATCGTGTAGGTTTGTTTACATAATAATAAACCTAGAACGCGCTGCATCGAGTGCTATTCTAAAGACTGATGAATAACGAACGAAGGCGGAAACAATTTTGTTCTGTAATGAATGTCTTTATCACAATTACAACTATTCGCCCAACAACATACTAACAATATAACAAATAGTGATGGGCAGTTCGTGAACTAATCGTTCTTTTGAACCGGTTCTTTTTAGTGAACTGGATGAACCAGTTCACCAAATCGGACTGATTCGTTCTAAACAGTTCGCGTCTTGAGTTAGCGCTGATCCACAAGTTACTAAAGTTTCTCACTTTCGGTCATGCCTGACAGCCCCTCCGACTCTAAATAAACTAATATCCCGGAGTATATGTAACTCCTGTACACTGAACTGAGACATGTTGTGCTGAGAGACCTGTGAGCTCGAGCTGTTTATACTGCGCATGCGTGAATAACTGAACCGATACAGCGAATCATCAGTACACTGAACTGAGAACTGTTTCTTTCGGACGTGTCCGACATACTGAGAACCGATGAGCTGTTGTTACTGCGCATGCGTAAATCACTGAACTGATACAGCAACAAATGTAAATGGTTTTGATGATTTAATGTCTTATCAACGTATGAGTGTTTAACTCAGTTGCATTAGTTTTTTAAACAACTGATGGAGCGAAAGAAACATTTCAAAATTATGCTTTTTTTTGGTAAGTTTTTGTAAGTTGATGAAGATTAGTTTATTAACTTTATATCTTTAAGACACGTAAAACACCCACGTTTGCACACCAATGCCTGTACTGGGTGTTTTAGTTGCAAAACTTAAATGTAAGAAACGTATTCAACTAAAGTTATGATTACAAAGAACTTTTCAAATGTATTAAATTTTGAAGATTGTATTAATATCTGCCGGCAGCGGCGGGATGAAGGAATTTACGTCATTACGTCATTGTGAATTACGTCATTACGTCAGGATGTAAAAGAACTGGTGAACTGGATTATTGAACTGGTTCAATAAAACGAACTGTCCGAAAGAACCGGTTCGCGGAAAAGAACCGAACTTCCCATCACTAATAACAGATAGCTAGTTAGAACTGTCATTTCAATCTCCTTCATATAACACCGTGTCTATTTTATACGATCGTTTTTAAACGAATTCCTGCTTCCATAGCTGGAGACTTGATGCAAGTGCTCGCCTTCCAGAAGATTCCGCGTCTGTGTGAATTTTATTCGTCGGGCGTGAAATAATCACCCGCACAAGCAGACTCTGAATACAGTGAAGCATAAGTATTGATGTTCTTGCGTACAGCTCGATAACTAAAATCAAAATGAATAAACGTATAAATAAAACCACAAACAGAAAGGAGATATAGTTGTAAGATAAGATCCATTTACAGCTTAAAGCAACACCAACTGGATTATTAATGGCAGCTAGCTGCTGTTTCCATAGCAGCGCTAGCACAGAGCGTGAACCGTAACTGTTTGGTAGAATAAGAGGAGACAGGTTGGATTCTCCAGGGAGTAAAACTGCAAGTCTCTAGAATCCATGACTCCCATCAAACCCAGCTCACTGGATGATGGGTTCAGAAGCCATTTTGATAAATGTGTGTTTACAGGAAGGGACACTGGGCGTGATGGTGGTGGGGTTAAATCATCTTGTGACATTCAACCTCTAGGTTATTGCGAGCGAGGACGGAGGAAGTTGGTTTGAAGTTGTGAAAGATGCTGAAAGGCGGTGTTGTTGCAGGGGGAGCTGTTAATTAGCCGGAGTAATTGATGTTTTTCGATTTCCGTGTGAAGAGGGGACGCTGTGAGAGAGCGACAACGCCCGGGGAGAGACAGCGTGAAAGTGGATTAGCTGTGTTGGAGCGACTCGGGTGGTGCCGAGCTGTATGCTAAATGCTAATAACGACAGGAAGATTAGCTTGTCGAACACAAGGCTAAGGCAGATAGCGGCTCGAAGGTTTGCTGTAATAGACCTGCTTCTTCAGTACAGGATTAACAATCCGCAGTCTTTCTTTCCTTATTTATTTATTTGTTTGTTTTTGTTTGCTTATAATAAAGAAAGCAACTCTGCATAGAGCTTTGGTTGCATACGGTCACTTTTTTTTAGAAATAAATAAATAAATAAATAAATAAATATGTTCATATAATAATAATAATAATATCTATCTATCTATCTATCTATCTATCTATCTATCTATCTATCAAGTACAGTTAGCCTGCACTACTAATAAAGCTAATATGAAGCAACATATTTTCAATTAGAAAATATTAGAATTAGAATCCTGTAGTGCTGCACGTGACGTTTCTGACTCCTGCCTCTAAGCTGATGCTACACACCCACAAGTGACAAAGAGTCATTCTCACGTTATGCCCACGAGACACAAACTGAAAGCGGTACAAGCTCGTGAGGGTAGAGGTTAGCGGCTAGCACGCTGGTTTAATACTCAAAACACCCCAGCAAACACTTTTAGCTGTTCTAAGTAACTGATCTAAAGAGACATTTCTCTGCCAAAGCCAACGAGTCGCTACAGAAAGACACATGGAGAGATGTTTCTTGGCTTGTAATCACTACAGGAACATCTGCTTTCAAATCTCGAGCACTTTTCATTTGGAAATTAAAAAAAAAAGAAAAGAAAAAAAAAACAGATGGGTGACACCGAAGACTGCTAAGAAAAGACCATAAAGGTTAATGGTGGACAAAATGAGATACCACGTCTGCAAAATCGCTGCTTTTTCAGGCGTCTGAAAGGATACGCAAGCACCTGGACAATTACATTCTGTGTTTAAAACAAAACACAACCTAAAAAAAAGGAAATTGCCAACAGCTGCCCTTCCTGTGTCACGTCTTATGAATGCAGATTCAGAACGTCTTCCGAAGCACAATCAGGTACCTATCAGGTTGCTGTGGTTTTTTTCTCTAGCGTACAATTCAGGTTCACTAGATAAAATATCAAATTAAAACCCTCATCTTTCCAGATCCCTGATTCGGCTCGTGTTAGCATACGAACGCTGCTGTTCAGCATCTCTGCTGATTGCTAGCACCTGCCTGCTTTTTATGAGCGGTCGTTATTACAAAATGATTCTCCAGAAGCTAACAATCACTGACAAGATGAATGAAACTGCTTATTAGCAATGTAGCAAAAAACCCGGGTGAAGTCGAGTGTTACCTGAGTGTGATGAAGGTGAAGAGGAAGGGTTGCATTTAAACGGTTTGGTATCGAGTAGGAGATTCATTTTAATAATAAAAAAATGTTAAGAAACGAAGGGTTAGAAAAAAAATGTGTCAGCATGGTTCATATTCTTATTATTCTTATTATTATGATTATAATTATATATATATATATCATTAATGATATATATATATAAATAAATAAATAAATACATTCTTAATTATATAATTTTGTATTTTAATAATTTGTTATTTTGGTATTTTTGCATCATAATTTTTTTTTTTAACTAATAAATTAAATCTATACAAAATTCACAACAGTCATCCCCAAATATTATACAAGGTAACTGCAAAAACCCGGCAGCAAAATAAAGATATTTGTGAACTTTGTCTTTCTCAGATATAAATAAATAAAATTCCTTCAGGGCTGATCAGACAGGAGCAAGAGGACTGAAGAAACGACTGGCTCTTTGGTCTTTCTCCTTTCTTCACCTTTGAGGAACTTTAGGAGCTAAATTATTCAGACCAAGAAACAAGCAAAAAGAAAAAAAAAAAAAAAACAAAACGGGGGGAAGAACAAAGAGTCGAGAAACAGAAGAATATTTAAAAAGGGCCATTAACTTCACTTGGCCTGGACTCAATTTATTTATTTGATTAGCTCCAGCCATGGCAAAAACAGCAAGACACAAGTGAGTGGCATGCAAATAAGTCTCTCTCTCTCTCTCTCTCTCTCTCTCTCTCTCTCCCCATCCCAGTGGAATTCATTACCGCTGCTGAATCCTGAATGCTGAAGTGCTTTTTTTTTTCCCTCTCAGTCCAATAAATATGTTTATTTAATTTCACTTCATGCTTATAGTATGGATTTGTCTCATGTATTTCTACTTTAAAATAAGAAATTTAATATAAAGTGTTCTTTTATCTTGTACCTTTAACACAGATCGTCTTTATTTGATCTTCTACTCATGTGTTGTTATTGGATATACCCTCCAAACCACACACTGTGTGTGTGTGTAGTGGTGATGTGTGTGTGGTGGTGGTGATGTGTGTGTGTGTGTGTGTGTGTGTGTGTGTGTGTGTCGAGGGGGGGCAGTTTTTGTTTTAATTTTCATCTTCTGTTAAGGATCATGGCGAAGGTTTTTCTCTCCGGCTGCACAGACGAGACTTGGTGAATCTTTACCTCAGCACTTTTCTACACTGTCACGCAAGTGCAAGCGATATTAGAAACTTTTCACGATTATTCTTATCGTCGTCATGTAAAGGCTATAAAGATATAAAGGCTACTACTACATGTCAAATATGCAAATACAGTGAAGGGGATAGATGAGGAGATGTATGTAATATGTACAAGATATACGAACAATACACTTTATACTGTGTGTGTATATATATATCCAAGCAACAAAACATTGCTATAGTAATAAACAATTAACAATACTCGTTAAAGCAAGTACTAATTTAAATCATCACTTTGGACCATATTTCTAAAGAGTGGGCAATAATAATACTGGGAAAGTTCTGCATATAGTCAGTGATGGGCTACACAATAATCCCAGGTCCACCAAGCTGCCACTGCTGGGCCCCTGAGCACGGTCCTTAACCCTCAATTGCTCACTTGTATAAATTGAAATAAAATGTAAGTCACTCTGGATAAGAGTGTCTGCTAAATGCCATAAATGTGAATGTAAATGTAAATGAAAATAATGCAGAGACACCTTAAACTCTAGTATTTACATCTTAACATCTTAAATAGGAACAAGGCTGGAGTACGAGGTCTAAATACCAATAGATGCAGTTTCCTGGACCTTTTCTAGACATTTTTCCACTTTAACAATCATATACAAAGTTCTATGTTCATATTCATACACATCACCATATTGCCATAAGAAGATCCAATTAATATGTTCAGTCAGATACCTCTTTATTTTTTTGTATTTTTATTTTTTCAGTTGCAATTTGTGTGTTAATTTTTATTTATTTACCTTGTTAACCGTGTTAATTGGCTATTTTTATATTGAGTTTCATTATTTTAGGCAACATGAGCTAGTAATAAATACGCTAACATTAGCTAAGGACCGAGGGCACTGGAGGTTACTTAATTCCGATACAAATTAAAGGAGTTTTGACTTCTGAAGATGGTGAAAATCTACTCAGCTGTGATATTTCTGTAGCGCACTACTTTCAGTCACTTGGCTGCCGTCGTCCATGTTCGCGATCTAGAGTGCTAACACTCCGTACATGGATGAGCAAGTACATGGCAGAAGGTCTAAGTGATTTGTTAAGTCATACAGTGTGTGTTTGATGAACTGAATGGCAGCATGATAACCCCCTGACCTAATCTGAACTGTTTTAAACCTTACATGAACCAGTTACGTTGAGCAAGAGAAGACATGAAAATAAAAGATAAGAAAATAAAGATAGAATTCCCCTTGAGGTTCGGGTGAAGGTTTTTAATCAGATAGGCGTGAGTCCAAGCAGTGTCTACTTCAGAAGGATTCAAAGTGCCCTCTATAGATTACTATCAGGCCTTGTCGAGACACTTATTTACTCCATCTCTCTATCTCTCTGTTCAGCTGTGGTTCAATTATGTCAGAATTTCACCCTGATTAAGAACGTGTGCTGGTACTGGATCCTTTGGTGTCTGTACCTACAGAATGCCTCCAATGATTTCTTGCTATTTCTCATTATTGAAATATTAATTCCACTTCAATTCAAGTATGTGGAGGTCAATGCTTTATAAAGAAAATGTCGTAAAATAAAAAAAAATGATGAAGGGGGGGGGGGGGGGGGGCACGGTGGCTTAGTGGTTAGCACGTTCGCCTCACACCTCCAGGGTTGGGGGTTCGATTCCCACCTCCGCCTTGTGTGTGTGTGGAGTTTGCATGTTCTCCCCGTGCCTCGGGGGTTTCCTCTGGGTACTCCGGTTTCCTCCCCCGGTCCAAAGACATGCATGGTAGGTTGATTGGCATCTCTGGAAAATTGTCCAAAGTGTGTGATTGCGTGAGTGAATGAGAGTGTGTGCCCTGCGATGGGTTGGCACTCCGTGCCCGATAACGCCTGAGATAGGCACAGGCTCCCCGTGACCCGAGGTAGTTCGGATAAGCGGTAGAAAATTAATGAATGAATGAAGGACCAGGAAATAAAACACTGCTACTGTAGACAAGGTCATGGTGTACTTGAGAAACAGTATAGGGCAATGTCACCTTGATACCTCACACACAACCACAAACTACTGTATTTCCTATATTTATTACTTGTGTAAAATAATGTGTGTTGTCTTCTTAAGCCAAATCATTGCAAAACTGTAAAGGGTTTACCTGAACATCTTGCCATTCCTTCTTGTACTATCTAATGTTGTACAACACATTGGATCACCGTCTCCATCAATTAGCCAGAAAGCTGATATGCTACATGGCTGCAAGTTTGTGGACACTTGACATTGCTTTGTGTACTATGCTGGTACATGCTGGTTTTTTCCAGTGGAGGGAAAGTGTACCTTGGGAAGGCAATTCAACTGTGGCAACAGTGTGGAAAAGAACCAGATATGGGTGTGATGATCAGTCTGCAAACCTTTAAAACGGATAATCAAACTAGGAAGGATGCTAAACTTACTAGTTCCCAGGAGCATGACACATGAGTCAGATTTTAAGTGAAGCAATCTTAGTAACCTGAGACGGAAGCTCAAAGTTTTTCAACCTTGATCTACAGATATAATGGTATCTACAGGGCAGTTACAAGTACAACTTTTTACCCATTTCACTGCTTTTTGTCTGCATTTTTTCAGGTAACAACTTTTTTTTTGTCTGGTAACAACAATCACACAGATTTACTCCTCTGTGGCCTTTTAACAAACATCCTCAAAGTAACTGGCCATGATGGATGCTCATCATCAGGCCTCAGGTGAATACATGATGACCCAATATCATTCCTTCTATTAAAAACCTTGTGGTAAGCAAAATGTTACTATTGGTCTCATGAAATAATGAATTAAACACCAACACTGTCATTTACTTCAAATTTGATTTAGTGGCTCTTAAGCAGTATAAAATAAAGGGGTCAGATCTCTAACCCTGAGAGAGACGGAGCTTACTCTGGGGTTAGAAGGTCACTTACCCTGTCTAAATTGATAAAAGATGAGCTATTCCTGCTACTGATCAATCAGTTGAAACAAAACCAGATTTCTCCGTAACGCAAAACCATCTCGATCTGACGAGTTACTCTTTCGTCCAGCTTCTCAACCCACTGTTCAGTTTTGATGCGTATTAAGAAGCCTCCTTGGTGAACTCAGCAAATCGATAACATAATAGCTGCAGAAATATCCAGAGAGCATAACATATTCGTCTTCCTTCCCAACGTACCAGAATGTCAAGTGCATTGCCTTCAGAACAAATTTGTGTCAACACTCTTGATCTAAATCGCATAGACAGGTGGAGATACCTGACCTCTCGATGAGGCCGATGCCACATTGGGAGGAGCATTCGGAAATAATTCGAGACGACTGGCTGATCCCAAGGTACCGAGGTCTTGGAAACTTTATTACCTAGCTCTAGGATAATGTTAAAATTGTGACCCGAGTACTATAAACATTTCTTTTTCTTCTGGTAGTACCTTGAGTTGACAACAGGAGGAGATCTAGGAAAAACGATGAGGCGAGAGAGAGCGAGAGAGAGAGAGAGAGAGAGAGAGACAAAGATATATAAAGAAAATATTCCTGCTTGTGTATGGATGGATGCAGGTAATGAGAGGAGGCAGTCTTCCTTGGCATCAGTTGTGTTTACAGAGAAGCAGGAAGGTAGTAATACGCTTTGAGAAAAGCTGAAATAAGGACAGAATTTAAAGGATTAAAATGATCAAATGGAGATAGTTTGATGGATGCCTACAGTAGGTGTAGCAGTGGATTAATCAATTATTAAATTAGCAGTGCTTATCATTCACTGAGCTGAAGCTGAAACTGCCACAATGCACATCAGAGGGATTTGATTACAGCAAATTAATCAGCTCCGATTCCCACAGACTTTAGTCAGACAGAGAAGGCAAGATCTCCTCCCTTTGGGCTCATCCTCAATCTCTCCATAACCATTTTCTCTCTTATACCCATCTTATATCCCCCCCCCCCCATTCTCTGTTGAGCTGGATGCTCACATTGCATCATTTGCATTTGCATTTCTCCTTCATCACATTGTCTGGGTATATGTTTCTCTCTTACTAGATCATTACTTACTTACAAATAACAGCTACAAACCTCTCCACAGGCTTGTAATTATGATTTATGATGCCTAAAAAAGTTCTAATAGGAGTTGGCCGAGCTTGCACGCTGCCTTTGATTATATATTCTAGTTTCATCAGCCAGTTGATGCTTAGATTTTTTACAGCACAATCTGTTAAATTCTGGTGGTATGGTTGAACATTCGGTAGCATCGCTTGCTCTGGGCACAAGGGTCTTCCGTTTGATTCTGAACATGACTTACAGTTTTTGTAGCATTTCACGTTCTCCCTGTCTCTACATGGGTTTTATCTACCACACAAAAGCATGCTAGTTCCTTGTTATTGGCTAAAGAATTTGTGTGTGCATAGTACTTAACTGTCTTAGCTTAACATCCAGGTTGGTTCCTAGTCATCCTGAGATCCACAGCATGCTTGACCAGCAATTTGTCATCACTCTTCTCATTATGACCCGATTTTTAAAAAAAATCCTGGACAAGGTTATGGTTGATCTCAGACCTATTCTGGAAAACATCTCCTGGATGGGAATACTAGTTCGTCACAAGGCATTACACATTCATTCATTCTTCATCCATTCATCAATAACTACCAATAATTCTTATCAGGGTGTCAGTGGAAGTTGGAACTTATCCCAAGAACAGTGGATGCAAGACAGGAATACCCCCTGGATGGGTGCCCAAATCTCACTAGTCTCAAGGCACCAATCGCACACTCACAAACTAGCGTAAAGCTAGAGGTAGCTGAGAGCAGATCGATCCTCCTACCTGCAGATTTTGGGAGATGAAAACTCATTGCAAACATGGAAAGAATTATGGAACTTTACATGGTCAACAAATATTGGATGAAAGCACGGACTCACGCGGCAACAAAAGTTCCAATTGCATAATGTTTTGCATAAAACTAGGTACCATGTGCATAATATTACCTAACTAGGTTACTGTCTCACATTAATCCTCACACACTCAGCTCTTAAATGCTGCCAATTGGTTAACCAGTGCCTCTGGCAAGAAACGTTGCATGTAACTACTGTATACTGTATTCAGTCTTAAAGTATATTAAAGATATTCATTTTCTTTTTAATTTTAAAACTAATAGGTATATAATAACAGATTTGTGTTTGATCAGATGTGTGGTCCTGGTGTCATAACAATCTGCCACTGTATGTTTCCACTTATTTTGATGATGGCTTTCTGAAAACTGGATGCACATCTTGGAGGTATACACTGAAAGAAGTGTACATTAAGCTTAAAAGTGTTGAAAAATAGGTTCTTTAGAGGTTTGATAGAAAATGATGGGTTCTTAGATTCAGGCTATATTTGGAAACATTAAATTAAAAATCTGTTGTAAGGCTAAACACAAAAGGGTAACTGATCCCGTTACTTGATCTTCAGTTACTTTTTTATCCTGGTCTGGTTCATGGTGGATTTAGATCATATCTGGGGAACATTGGATACAAGGCATCCAATGAGCTGCAAGCGGTAAGGCGCCAATGCTACCCACATGGCCACTGTGTCATTTTACTGTCCTTGAAGCAACAGCTATTATAGTTGGAGTTTGTTGACCAAAAAACCGACACCTACTAGTGATGAATAAGAAGAAACAACAAAAGAAACAGACTTGTCAAGTTTTCTTCGGATAAAGTTGTAACGGATAAATTGTTAGCTTGCAAAAAAAAAAAAAAAAAGGATCGTGATTGAAACTTTTTCTGATATTGAAACACCATATTGTAAGGTTCTAGATAAGGATAAAGAATCTTTAACAGGATCAAAAATGTGCATTATTCTAAACCTCACAGATATACAGTACATGTTCTCAGTAACCAGCACTAAGAATAGTGCTATTACAAATAAACAATGCTGGGAAAGAGACAGTGTTGTGCTGAGAAAACTTATGTAACGCTACAGAAATATTCTGCAGAAACAAAGAAGCGCCAGATTGGAGGTAGATGAGAGTGGACGTGTTCTAGTTAACGCTGCCAGATCATATGCAGATCTAACACTCGAGCAGCTGAAAACCAGCTGAGACTTTCAGACACTCGGTATGATGGTATCATGTTGTGTTTAGAACAAAAACAAAGTAATTGCTTCGATCAGTTTAGCTTTGGCTAGGAGGGAAAAGTGCAAGCGAGGGCGTTCAAGCTAAAGCCAGCAGCGACCGTTCGAGTGTTTGAGGTCTCACCGAACACTGACCAATGGGGGCATTTCTGAAAAGAGCACAATAGCTTTTTTTTAATCCAAATTCCCTAGAGCATTTAAAAGCAACAGCTCGGAATTAAAGTCTGAGGCTTTATAGCAGAGCTCTCTCTCTTTGTTGACGCTGAACTCTCAATTCCATACAGTCTTTTAAAGGGCACTCTCTCCATTCTGATCCAATTTTTGTTCATCACTTATTCATTAGGCTTATTTATTTAGGTAGCACTTGCTGCTCTGCCGAACAATGGCATATTTACCAGAAAGAAGCAGGCTTTCTTTTCTTTCAGAGCCCCAGCGATGTTAACGGCAAAGCCAGATTAACGAGGGCTCTGAGACTGAAGTAACAAGCTAATGAATTAAGGATAGCCATGCATATACCCACAGGTACTTGATTAACACACGTGGAGGTGTTTATTCGTGCATGAATGCATACAAACACATGTGCAGAACTGTATTCAAATCCACATGCTTGGGCTTATACAAGCGTGCATAAACACACACATTCAACGACTCTCTTCTGTAATGTGTTTAGTTCCATATGTTTCCCAACCCACATAATTCAATTATATACAGATTGCTTACATGGTGCTTTTTTTCCTCACGATTCATTACATTTCTTTTTTTTTTTTTAAATGTCATATGAGTTTTTTCATGCTTTTTACCCCATGACTCATTTACTTTCACATTATTTCACATAAATCGCATGTTTTTGTTTTTTTAACGATCCTCCCATACTGTACATGACTCCTTTACCTACAGATAATAGTTCTCTACAAATCTTTTACAGGGTGTCGTTGTGTTTATACACACGTGTCATTTCAAAGCATAACTTTGTGTATAATGTGTCATTAAACATGTGAAAAACTGTACAAGTGAAATGCATAGGATTCCATCATAGGCTTTACACAACTATGCTTTTTTTTTATTTTTTACCTTTCACTCTCCTTCATTCTTACTTGCTTTCTGTCGTTCTTTTCTTCACGTGTTGTACCAGCATTCAATTACAGCCACATAATCACTTTTCATCCCCAAGGCTTGACGTGCCCTCCGGTAGGCAAGAAGAAAAAAAAAAGTCTAATTACTTGCTGACCTTCACATCCTTTTCCGTCTCACACACACTCTCTGAATACCGGGCCCGATGTTCAGCCGCTAAGACATGTGTGTTCTCCCTGTGCTTTAAATGACGGTGATTAACAACATACAACAAATTGAGTTTTTATGGAGTGGACTAGCCTGAGGTAGCCCTGGCTAAAAGAAGGCCTCATTAATCCTCTAGCATAGATATCTGCATAATTGCTTCATAAAGGCACACTGAGGTTAGTTTATTTTCGATGGTGGGAAGACATTATTGTTCTGCATCACACCACAGCCACGTAATTAACATCCAAGCGGTAATCAACTATAATTAAAACCTGAGAAAGGTAATCATGTTTCATTGCTTTTTTAAACGTGTAGCTCAGCTGACTAACTAACTAACTAACTAACTAACTAACCAAACAACAAACTATCCCATATTTCAATTCTTCATGAAATAGATCCTAGCTGCGTAGATTCTGCATGTTAACTTTTTTACTAATGAAATAGGAAGTCAGCGTGATGAGTCATGATGAGATACAAATTTATGAAATATTCTGAAACTAAAACTGAGGTACATTGTTAAGAGCGAGAAGTGTTAGCAACAATCTAACTAGCGGATGACAGATCATAGTGTTAGCAACAAGCTAGCCAGCGAACAGTAGCGAGTAGTGTTAGCAAAAAAGGTTAACCGGACAGCAGCATGAGCTAGCTGGCGGAAATTAGCGAGAAGTGTTTGCAATAATAGCCAGCGGGCATTAGCAAGCAGCGTTAGCAACAAGCTAGCCGACTAACGTTAGTGATAAATCTGATCCCAAACCAGTGATTAGTATGACCATGGTTTTGATTTTAACCAATTACTGTGTGAATATTAACTGCTTGGTCATAGATGGGAAATTACCAGTTGTTACCGTCTCGGTGCAGCATAACACTTTAATTCCGCACCATAAACCTTTAACATAATCCAACAACTTAATCCCTAAAGTCTTAGACCTTATTCTAAACTATAACCATAAAACGTGAATTAGTCTAAATCAGCCAACTAAAGTAAACTAATCGTTAGCATTTTTTTCGAAAGTGAATCCCAAAATCTAAACAGACACAAACTTTACACACTAAATCCTAAAACATCTCCATGAAGCCCTAACCACATAATCCTAAAAAGATTAAATATAATCTATAAAACAATAGACATATTTCTGCTTATATGATAAACACTAAACCAATGCCTTAAAGGTGCGGTGCACGTTGTTTGAGAAATGCTTCAGAAAACTGAGTTGGGCCGGCAAACAAAACAAACGTGTAGCCAATGAGCAGAAAGGGGCGTGTCTTGTCAATATGTGGCGGAAAGAGTGTTCAGTGCGCACGTGTGACATTAGCAGAAATTGATTGAAAGATTGACATGACGGATATATACGAAAAGCGATAAAAGGCTTACGATAAAAACCCGTGTTAATATAGGATCAGCTTTCCAGCGCTGGAGAGAACTGTACGTCTTCCGAGTGAAACGGAGCTAAACCTTTCACGGTACAACAAAAACACACTTGTATTACCATAGTATTACTCATTGAGTTCATTTATTGATAAAAATATCCTCTTGGCCAGCCGCCCCAGCAGGTTCCGCCATAATAGTTGCCTGGGTTACGTATGTATGTGTGGGGCGGTGCTATCAAAACATGGGTGACACCCATTTGAGTTAGGGGCGTGTTTGTTTTGGTGATTTCAAATGTCAACATTGGCTTTCAAACATCGTGGACCTTACCTTTAAATCCTAAAACTAAACCCAAATTTGAAACTTAATCTAAATATCTCAGTAAACACAAAGTCTTAAGCTTTAAGGCAAACGCTAAAAATCACAAGACACAACAAGACACCAATCCTGATCTGTAAACTAAAGCCCACCATCCTAAACCCAATCTACTGTCATCATGAACTAAAGCATACAGTACCTAATAATACAGTATTCCTAATAAATTGTCACCCTGAAACCATGACACCGTGAGGACTTTCATTTCAGATGCAGCTGAAATCAGAATTATAATTAGGAAACGAGCTTCTCGTGGATTTATCTGCAGCACGGCGTCGCGTTTAAGCGGCCTCGCGTCGGACGTGATGAGTTTTGTGAAAGACCATTAAAAATGAAACGATCGCGCTGCGCTCCTGTGCAAATGTCTGGCTATGGAATGCGCTGATTCTAATTGCGCACAGGCATTTTAATTGCACATTAATTTTAATTGCACAACCGCATGCACTTCTGTCTGCTTCAGTAAACAGCCATTCCGTAAACCTGACCATTGAATCCACCTGGGAAAAGAAGAAAAAGGAGGAAAAAAACATATTTTCCCTTTTTTTCTGAGGGAAAAAAATTCTCATGTGTGGAATGAACTCTGAAGAACCTTAACGTACATCTCGACTTCATAAACGTGAATGCTCACTTAGCGTGGAGGCTTTATTTTATTCTTTGTCTTTTTTTTTTTTTTTTTTTTTTTTTAACAACAAGGTCACGAGATCCAGAGCAATGAAAAAGCAAGAAATAAAGATCTAAGCACACATGAAGGAGATAGCGATGTGTATTTCTGCCGGAGGAGACGAGAGCGTAGCTTCTCGGCAAGTCGGTGCACAATCCTTCCTTTGTGTGATCATGTGTGCAGAAACTGGTGGGAGAAAACTGACACTTTGATACCGCGGTCTTAGTGTAACACCGTCATAAAATAAAACACGGACGTCACCTTCTGCTTAAGAGCTGAGAGATGCATCGGTGAAGCCACACAAAGGTTTTTTCCACTCTGTTATGCCGTGTGTATTAAAGAAGACCTTGAAAGCATCTCGACATTTGCATGCACAATACTCTCACATTATCTGAGTTGTTGAAAAAGCCGCCAATGATAATACAAATCTACATACAATGCTGCTAAATTCTGGAACCTGATTGGTCCAAAGGTGTTGACCAAGTACAGGATAAAACATGACACTATACGTATGTGCGTGTGCGTGTGTGTGTGCGCGTGTGTGTGTGTGTGTGTGTGATGTGGGTTTTTGCTCTTTTTTCACTCTCTAACACCACAGCAATTTGCCAACGATTGCATTGTTTATTCTATAACATACAACGCGACATACTTTTTATCCATTCAGAGCTCAGTCGAAAGTTTATTCCACGTATTAACTTCCGAGTCGATCCCGAGTCGATCCCACAAAGCAAACTGAGCAAGCACAACGTTACACGACGTTACACAGTGCCGGACTTTTAAAAAAATAACATCATCATGTAAACATCATCATGATTGAGCTGTTGCTATAGAAACAATAACGGATTTAAAATTATCGCTAGGTATCTTGTCGCTCCTGTGATGGAAAAAGCTGCCGTATTTTCAAACAAGCTGAATATCAAATGGCTTCCGATTCACTTCGATTCACTCAGGATAGTCTACATTTTGGACATTTCCCGCTAAGCTGCTAGCTGAGTGAAAATTTGCTCCTCTTCCTCTCTCACTGAACATTAAAGCACTGAAGAGAACAAACTACACAATGAAAGATTAACATTATTACTCCATTTTAATGCATTTGCATGAGAACTCTATTGGTCCTGGTGGCCTCTGGGGATTTGAAATTACAACCAACTGTGATAATTATCTCAGCAAAATTAGGGTTTTTTATTTTATTTTTTATTTTATTTTTTTATTACAGAAGGTTTTATTCCATTAACTTCCAGATCAAGGTGCAAATCTTTTTGCACTGTTTGGGTTTTATGGTATATAATGGATTTGGCAGTATTTGCAGATTCGAGTTGCTCTTTTAATAATGTAGGAACGTTATAAACAAACTTTATGGCGCTTGTGCGACATAAAAAAAATAAAGGTTAATGTTTCAACTAGTAACCAAACATTAAAAACGTTGCAGTAAAATCTTTGAGAGAGAGAGAGAGAGAGAGAGAGAGAGAGAGAAGATGTGAGGATGAGAGCGTACAAGAGAGAGAAGACTATTAAAACTTCGTTGTGTTTGTGTGGTCTAAGGTCTTTCATTGACGTGTTTAGGGATGTGAATTAAGAGCTCAGGCTGGAGGATACGCCATCAGTCATCCTCTGCAGCCCAAACAGCGTCGGCCTACCAAGATTTATAACCCGCATTAGGGCAAATTCACTTTACTTCACCCAGAATCGATCTGTTCCTTAGATCTCCATAAGCCCTCTCGCTGTATACTAATAGAGGGCCGTAAAGTTCCTTTGTGACCCTTAAGAAGCCCACGGCGTGCACTTTTTCTGTTGCTCGACGCCTGCACGTCTCGTATGTTAAAAATCCCACTCGTCTTTATTGACGGTGATGCATTTTCATCTCCGCTGTGTCATTCTCTAAATGCTCTTTCGGCAACCCAGGCACGTAAAAACCATTTGAGTCTTTGAAGATGGAGCGTGGGTTGTTTTGAGGTTTAAATACGCTTTAGACAAGGATGGTACAGAAATCTTTTCTTCCTGGAGCATCCTGTTTATTCATTTGTTTGTTTATTTATTTATTTACTGAATGCCAGAGGATGCAGACATGGCACAATATCACGCCTCGTTTTTATTCATCTCCATGAGGACTTGTGGTGAAATACTCAAAGGTCAAAATGAAGTGGGAGTGTGTGTGTGTGTGTGTGTGTGTGTGTGTGTGTGTGTGTGTGTGTGTGTTGGTGGAATGGCTTTAAAGGCAACGTGAAAAATGTAATTTTAAATTGTATTCATTAATATGTTTATATCAGCATTTATATACCAATAACTTGTATGGTTGATGATCCACATAATTAAAGATGAATTAAATCCATATAAATTTAAGAAATAAAAAAATTAACTAGTGTGATGAATTTTAAAGAAGTCTAAAGTGCCAGTGTCATAAGAGTAACATTTTATTTTGTGTGTGCTTATTGTTGTTTAGTATTAATACTTTGGGTTGTGTCGTGTTTTGATTTAAGATATAAATTTTTTTTTTTTTTTTTTTACAATTTATAAGAAGTTTTCAGTCTTAATTAATCGGTAAGGAATCCAATGAATGTTCCGAATTTAAAATCTGGAATTACTGGACATAAGTCTTTGGTGTAAGAATATAGATTTTCAGCATACAGAGTAATTCATTCATTCATTCATTTTCTACCGCTTATCTGAACTACCTTGGGTCACGGGGAGCCTGTGCCTATCTCAGGCGTCATCGGGCATCAAGGCAGGATACACCCTGGACGGAGTGCCAACCCATCGCAGGGCACACACACACACTCTCATTCACTCACGCAATCACACACTAGGGACAATTTTCCAGAGATGCCAATCAACCTGCCATGCATGTCTTTGGACCGGGGGAGGAAACCGGAGTACCCGGAGGAAACCCCCGAGGCACGGGGAGAACATGCAAACTCCACACACACAAGGTGGAGGTGGGAATCGAACCCCCAACCCTGGAGGTGTGAGGCGAATGTGCTAACCACTAAGCCACCACGCCCCCAATACAGAGTAATTAGATTTTCAAAATTTAGCGTTTTAGGACTGTTTTTTGTGTCGTTTTGAAATTAAAATGGTTTATGGATTAGTTTTATTGTCGTATGTATGGTTTTGTGACATTAGTAGTAGGTTCTATAACTAGGGTTTATTTTAGTTTTACACAGTTAATGTTAAAGGGTTAGTTCTAGGAACTAGGATTTCAGGTGAGTTTCTGAATTTCGTATTATGACTTTATGTTTTGGGTCAGGATTAGAATTTTTTTTTTAAGAATAGATTTTAGGATTTAAGGATTAAGGGTTCAAGGATCAGGGTGGTCCTAGTGATTTGGGTAGAATTACAAGTTTATGGGTTATAATGTCCAGTTTATGATATAAATTTACAAACAGGGTTAAGATCGTAATTTAAACTCAAGTTTATTGGATTGGATTAGCATTAGATCTATTGAATGTTGGGATTTTTGGTGTAAAATTATCGAACAATTCCGGTCCAAAGACATGCATGGTAGGTTGATTTGCATCTCTGGAAAAATTGTCCGTAGTGTGTGATTGTGTGAGTGAATGAGAGTGTGTGTGCCCTGCGATGGGTTGGCACTCCGTCCAGGGTGTATCCTGCCTTGATGGCCGATGATGCCTGAGATAGGCACAGGCTACCCGTGACCCGAGGTAGTTCGGATAAGCGGTAGAAAATGAATGAATGAATGAGTTATTGAACAAAAATGATCAAAATTTCCGCTACTGCAGCAATGCGACATGGTTGCAGGAACTCGAAACCTCCTGGATGTTTTTGCAGCATATCAATAAAGTCTTGGCATTTGATCCAGCCAGGATCATTATTGTAAGTTCACACACATCACTGAATTTCCACCACTTGCTTCCTGAATTTGATTTAAAACCCTGATCCTTGCTGACAACTCAAAATAACTTGAGTCCTTTCAGCCCTTTGAGCCACAAGTAAGTCACTTCTTGACCCAGAGACGACAAGACGAGCGTCTTGTGTGTCAGATGGTAGGTGGCTGGAGGACAGAACACGTTCCCAGATAATCGTGGCTGAAAATGAAAAACATGACTTACACACTTCACTGGAGTTCCGTATCCAATTCCGAGGTTCTATAAATTTCACTGTCAATTTATATTCATACGTTGTGACTTCGTACTACAAGCGTAACCATTTAAATGGAATGATTCATCTGCTAAGTGTGTTTACTGTGTCTGCTGCATATTTTATGTATATTGTGTATTGAGTCATTATGCTGTTTGTATTACATGTTCTCCTATTGTTTCATCTGCATATATTATGTCATGAACGTTGCTGCGTGCTAACTGTAGGTTCTGTGTAGAGCGCTTCAACACCGGGTTTCTATTTAAACAAGGATACAAACAAAACCCTTCTGAGGAAGCTGTGTGCCTTTGCGTTCTTTTAAATTCTCAATGAACAATCCATAGAAATCTGGGCAGCCTTTCTTTTTTCTTTCTAAACATATATAATAACACTCACTCATTCATTCATTCATTCATTTTCTACCACTTATCCGAACTACCTAGGGGTAACGGGGAGCCTGTGCGTCATATTACTGATCTCAGGCGTCATCGGGCATCAAGGCAGGATACACCCTGGACGGAGTGCCAACCCATCGCAGGGCACACACACACACTCTCATTCACTCACGCAATCACACACTACGGACAATTTTCCAGAGATGCCAATCAACCTACCATGCATGTCTTCGGACCGGGGGAGGAAACCGGAGTACCCGGAGGAAACCCCCGAGGCACGGGGAGAACATGCAAACTCCACACACACAAGGCAGAGGCGGGAATCGAACCCCCAACCCTGGAGGTGTGAGGCGAACGTGCTAACCACTAAGCCACCGTGCCCCCCTATATAAAAACAATAGAACACAATTTTAAAAAAGACCTCAAAAGAACTAAGCAGCAGTCCACTTTTTTTTTTTTTGAAAAAAAAATTCTGAATTTTTGTCTGAAATCAAAGCACGATTTTTTTTTTTGCCGAATGTGAACGCTTACGCATTTCGATAGTTTCAATCATCAGTGAAAATGTCTGTTGCTGTATTTCATCAGATCAAGTTGCCAAGCGGTCTATAATTTATCAGCAGGAAAAAAACTAAATCCCCCAAAACAAACACTCCACACCTGCTGCAGTACTCACAACAATAGTTACTGTTATGCTATTCAACAGCAAACATTTCTTTTCCCTCATTTTCCAGTCGTATCGGTTCAGGAACATGTTTTGTGCGTATGTCTGACGTCCGATAGACGGCAAGCAAAGACCTTTGTAGGCTTTTTTATAATCATTTCACTTGCATGCAAATGTAGCCTCCTTGCTTCATTATCCCTTACTTGCTTTGCTACATGAAGATAAAGATGATGTATTGAAGATGTAGCTGGACGTGATCCAATCCAACAAATGAGGAAAGAGGTGTTTGCACATTTTCCTGCTTGCTGTGGAGCAGCAGAATGAAACCACGGGCCCAGATAATGATACGGTAAAGTGCTAACATGCTAACACAGTGCTGCATGCCCTACGCAGTCACATCATTATCGCAGACTGCTTTTTCTGCAGCATCATTAACTCACCACACACCTGCTATTTCTCACTCTCATTTCTCTTCCACACTGTGAGTCTGTCTCTCTTCTTTTTTTTTTTTTCCACACCCGTTCTGTCGCTTCTCACATACGGTGCCTCGGCTCATCATAAATATAAAGTATCTGAGCTGAAGAATGGCGCACGTGCACTGCGCTTGCCCTTGAGTTCACCTTTTTAGGGTTTAGAGCCATCGTTCTTCAGCCATCATAAAGAAAATACAGATTTTACACGGTAGCTAAATCCAAAGCTGAAAATGTTCCCAACTGCCCACTCAGTTTTAGCGTGCATGAACTTTGTCACTTATAAGCCACATAATTCCATGCAAGAGACTGATACTAGAGGGAAAAAAAAAAATTAAAGACACACAATTAAAACCGTTTCCAGCACCTCACTTCAAACACATTTCCACCAAGAGATTCCACCAAGAAAACACTGATGCATTGAAGAGCATGTACAGTACAGAGGAGCGACAGAGCTCTAGCTTGAGGAAAAGGAGGCAAGGCAGTTTTATAGCTGGGGAACACGGTGCCGAAAAATAGAAATTTTCGCTCGAGCTTAACATGTTACCATTGATTTGTACCAGTTCTTTAGTTCATTGTGATGAAGCTGAACCTTCCAAGATAGCACAAGTTTCTAGGTCATAGTCAGGTTTAGGCACCATTTATGATAATGGATTTCTTGGCATTTGAAAACTGAATAAAATGCAATGCATACAGCGTTTAAGTTATGGATTGTCGGGTCCATAGGGACTGATACTGTATATGTTCCCAGCCCGATATGGTTGACTTTACAGTGGGACTGAAATTGGGACATCTCTCATTTTCAACTATTATTGCACGGTCAATCTAAAAGCCCAAGGTTAAAATGTTGCCTCAGGCTGATACCTATTCTTTATTTGTTCACTAGGTCATATTTAGACTATTCCAGATAGCAGAAGTTTCAATGCCATATACGACGAGGTTTTGGTATGATTCGATTTAAAGGTGATTATTAACAAATGTAATTTGTTCCTTATTCTTATGCCAGTTCAATTTTTGGCAGAAAAGGGGCTCATTTGTAGCGAATGATATACACTCGTATCCATGGGTGAGTTGTAATTGTTCCTTCAGCCTGATATGGGTGACTTTACAATGGGGCTGAAATTGGGACATCTCTCATTTCCTACTGTTATTGCCCAGGGCATCTATAAGCTCAAGGTTAAAATGTTGCCTCAGGCCGCTACCAATTCTTTATTTGTTGACTGGATTATACTTGGACCATTTCAGATAGGAGCTGTTTCTCTATCAAATGTGATAAACTTGAAGCAGGAGTTTTAGGTAGAAAATGGTTCATCTTTGGTGGCTGACTTTATAGCTGGGTCATCTGTCAATCTGAACTGGGATTACACGGTCTGTCCACAAACCAAAGGATAACATGAATTAGGATAATTCCTAATTAAATTTCATTGTTTGTCAGCAAGTGGACCTGGTCAAATATACAGAATCGTTAGAGCTGCTAGTTGTGGTTATGGTGAATTCATTACAATGCATGTATAATGCTGGGACACTTTCAGTTAGGCCAAGAATGTAGTTGCAGGATGACTCTAAGGGCGCTAATGCTTAATAAATTGGTTTACTCTGTTGGCCATGAAGTCTTGGTCACACAAGTGTATTGATTAAACTAGCGTTAGCTTCATAGGTTCATGCAGCACTGATAACATTTATATAAGAAAAAAGTAGCTGAATAAGGCAGAAGTTGGGTGTAATATGGAGACTCCCACCAGGAAAATAGCATAGAAACATTGGCGCAACTCTTTTGCTTGAAATTCCCCAATTTATATGGAATTCTACATCTCAACAGCTCTATCTTTCTTGCTGCATTTGCGAGAACTGAAAATTGGACTGTGATTGAGTGGCCAAAATACACCCATCCGCTCCTGCCGCGACTACATTAACGATATCAATCAGTCAAAATAAGAGTTGTTCTATTTCATCAAATCAAGCTGTCTAGCACTCTACAGTCTATCAGAGGGTAAGCTTGGAAAATCAGAAGGAAACCTCTCTTCCAGTCTCACAAAACAAACAATTCAAGCAGACACCACAAGAAGATATGCTATCGATCGACATTTTCTCCTTTCATTCTCAAGCCATGTCCCTCATATCAGCTTAGTAACATATTAAGTGAAAAAGACTGATGTCAAATCGCATCTCAGCGTGATGTGTTTTGCTGTGATGGATGCCTCGGTTAGCTGGGTAGCACGCTTGCTATTACTCACACGCAAATAAAACCTTTACCCTGAGCTGAGCCACGCAACAATATCAAACGCTCTCTAGTATGACACTTTGGCAGAGCAAAAATGAAAACAAATGTCACGATTACTCCCACGTCTTTAGAAGAAAACGCGAACAGCTCGAGCGGCGCCGGCGTTAATTCGGCCAGCGTTTGATCACTGCTAGGACTCGGTTTGGGATGAATTAACATTGGTTATTCACATGAAAGCAACTCTAATTGTATCGCTGCGACTCGGACGGACACAAAAGGCTTTTAAGTGAAGAGGATGTGAAAATGTCAGAGTCTGGGCTCATTAAGGTGAGAGTCCTTACTGAAATACAAAGCCGCTCATGTACACACGGAGAATATTTTACACCCACAAATCATGAGTCATATAGGGTTACGGCTTTCTATATTACATTTGAAATGAGCATCGGAAATCGATAGCATGGGGGCGGTGCTAGATTTCGCTCGAAGTCACCAGAGTACTCCAGTATTTATTACTCAAGGTGATAGCTAGATTAGCCGTCATGTGCTTGGAGGATTTCAGCATGTGGAGAATGCTTGGGGTCAAACAAAAAAGACACGTATTTTTATTCTATCGTCCTCATAAATTCACTGGCAGAAACAACTGTATGATTCTATCATATAACAGTTAACCTTCTTTTATTCTCATTCATTCGACAGACATTTTTCTTTGTGTGAAATGAGATGCTTGAAAAGAGCAGTGTTGAACGATATGCTGTTTGAAAATGAAGCTGTAACATGATCTACAAATAAAAATCAGCTCATGCCGATGTATAAAAATGCTCGAGTGCCATCGCTGCCGTGCTTTTTGTAAATCCAATCACATAAAGATAGACTGTTTCCTGCCCATAGCTATATCAGTGTCCAGCCTGTTTTGTGTATCTGGCTTGAATGATCTTGCTGCACTGTGATTCCATTCACACCATTTTAATCTATTCGTGTAGCTTGAAGCAGCTATACGATCCTTTAGGCCAAGATACTGCTGAAATACTCTAGACTACCACGTTGAACGGTTGCTTTTACACCTCGAATGTAACTAATCTTCTAAAGACGAACGGAAGAAAGACAAATTATGATTCTGCCAAATTATGCTAATACTCTCTCACTCACTCATTCACTTTCTACCGCTTATCCCAAATACCTCTGCTCACGGGGAGCCTGTGCCTATCTCAAGCGTCATTGGACATCAAGGCAGGGTACACCCTGGACGGAGTGCCAACCCACCGCAGGGCACACACACACACACTCTCATTCACTCACGCAATCACACACTACGGACAATTTTCCAGAGATGCCAATCAACCTACCATGCATGTCTTTGGACCGGGGGAGGAAACCGGAGTACCCGGAGGAAACCCCCGAGGCACAGGGAGAACATGCAAACTCCACACACACAAGGCGGAGGCGGGAATCGAACCCCCAACCCTGGAGGTGTAATTATGCTAATAAATATACACTAATAGTCACTAATTCCAAAGTCTGTTAGTCTGTCTGAAAGTATATTACACTATTTCAAATAAATCAAAAATCTAAAAGTATATTTGTTGTCTCTGTCCTTGGTGGTTTCCGTTCGCCGTTTTTGTCTTGACTGGTTAAGACCCCAGAGCTAACACAAGATTAGAGAGATTAGAAAGATTAGAGAGACATGTAGGACCACAAAGGACACATGTCTGCTGCCTTCAAAAACTGGACAGATGGAGGTATTTTGGAAGGCAGCGCTCTTTGCTAACATTCGACTTGTCTTACAGTATATAACTGTGTGTGTTCTTGCCTCCAAGGACTGCTAGGCAGCATTTCTTTCATTCTTTTTATATAGGCATAAATAATTTATATCTTTCTATTACGCTGTATTACATCTTTTCTTTATCTCTACACGGACTGTAAAAAAACCTCATCCACAGTGAATCACCCCCGCCCACCCTGTTTATTGGCGAGTTTCAAATTTTCCTCCATTTCCATTCAAGTCTTCCACTGTGCAAATTTACAATTTCCATTTGGAACAGGTGGATGGAAACCCCAACAGAGTCAGTTCAGCCCGATGCTAGCAGCACGCCAAAAACCCAGATGTGATGTGATGCGATGTGATTAAGCCAAAATCTCTTATGATATTCCATTGTGCTTTGTCAAAGAGTTCCTGGCTCATGAAACAGAGGGGAAGATAAGAGGGTGTGGGTTTAAATCCAGCAGCATTAGATACATCTAATATGCTTCATCCCGGCACACAGACTCCCTGTAGCTGCTAATGTGAAGCTGAAGTGTTTGGCACTCGGCTTTAGGGTCGGCTCTGAGACTACACCCACCTACACGAAGCCCCTTAACAAGGACTAGGTTTTCCATCTGAAGGTACCCTATGTGGTAGAGTAGTTCAACACCAGGCTTGTGGGGATGAAATCAACTGCCCAACTTTGTTTAGATTCCTTCAATGCCTGAAGAAGTAGAATATGGATGCAAAGAAGAAAAAGTAGAAGAAGAAGAACCACTAGATACATTGATATTTGGTAAGAAATAGCGATATAACACATTGTTAATTGGTCTTGACTGATGTTCATAGGAGTGTTATTATTTTTTTATAATCCTTTTCCCATTTTTCAAAGTTATTACCTACATCAACCAGGCAGTTACTAAGGATGAACGAATGAATGCTGTATTTTAATGACCGGGTCCTTCCTGTATTCCTGACAAGACTTCAGGAATACAAGTCAGCGTATTTGCAATTACAATTACATTTTTCAAATTTAGAACTTTTTAAGGCATAACTTCTGGATTAAAAGTAGAAAGTATTATTGCAAAAAAAATAATAATAATTTAGTCAAAGTGAGTCCAAACTTTTCGTAGCACCTCTAGGTAAAAAACAGCAATTCCTTTTTTTGATTTCTCATGAAGGTAAATGAAATAAAGAAACCCATTTTTTTGGTCTTTATAGGAACATTCTGCTTCTATACAGATAATAAACCATCGAGGCAGCTTGTACCTTCACATAAAGAATGACACATTAGTATTTCATTGAAACAGCACAGAAGGCGATGTATCGACGTCTGAATTATCACCAGAAATTCTCTGGATGTGAGGACGTGCCAGCAGGTTACAGCTCGGTAAATTCCAGTTCCTGATAATTAACGGAAGTATAGGTGCACCATAAGTGGCACTGTTTACTCAGAACAATGACAATGATGTAAAGATGCCCATATTACCGACAAAGACCTTTATAGCCTTAATAGAATAGAAATTTACACAAATTTAAAGTGTACAAAGTAAGGCCACGTTCACACTGCAAGTCTTAATGCTCAATTCGGATATTTTGCTCAGATCTGATTTTTTTGTTTGTCTGTTCACATTACCTTTTAAAATGTGGCCTATATCAGATACCAGTGTGAACTGTTTGCTGTTTCGAACTGACCCGCATGTGCAAATGAACAATAACAATGACGTCACATGCAGCACGCCGTTGCGCTAAAGTTGGCGAGGTTATGGAGGAAGTAAGCATTTTCGCTTTTCTTTCTAAATGTTTGTGTAATGGCAGCACAGAGACGCAGTGTTTTGAAAATTTTCGGATGTCGAGGGCAACTTTTGATTATTTGATCCATTTTGTAAGCGTAGTCACGTTTGTGTGCGTACTCACCGGCACATAATTGTGACAAATGTCGATGTAGATTGACGTAAAAGTCGCATCAAATCCGCCTCGGTTGTTCACACTGCATCCACATTGGAAAAAATCAGATTTGGATCTGATTCAGGACCACATATGGAAGTGGTCTGAATCTGATTTGAAAAAATCAGATCTGGGCTAGATTTGAGTGTTCACACTACTCCTGAAGAAATCTGACCTGGTCACTTGACCCCAAAAAAATCCGAATTGGGCCACTTTTACCTGCAGTGTGAACGTGGCCTAATTCTTTTGGTAAATGCATTACCCAGCGTCCTTTTATAAGGGAAATTCTGAGGTAAAATGTTGTGTCAAAAACCAAAACAAGAGGCTGAAAGAAGATTTCACACCATACTGTACCATCAACCTTAACATGAAAACCACTGACAGGTGAAGGGAATTACTCTGATTATCTTCTTACAATGGCACCTGATAAAAATGTGGGATATACAGTATTAGGCAGAAAGTAAACAGTTATTTCACACAATCTATGAGTTGAAATCAGGGGCGACGTGTGATGGATATATACGACTGGGTCAGTGCGTCTTTTAAACAGCAGGTCTTGTACGGTATTCCAGGTACACTGTGGATAGAACCTACCAGAAATGGCCCAAAGTAATAACAACCGAGGGACCCAGTGTCAGGGCCATAGACAGCCAAGGTTCATTTACACCTGGACAGTCTGAGCAAGAGAAACGGTCTCGGTCAACCTTAAAGCAAAAAAAAACAAAAAAAAAAAACAGAATGGATTTCTTGCTTTTTTATTTTTTTTGCTTCGAGGTTGACCGAGACCATTTCTCTTGCTCAGGCTGTCCAGGTATATTTACTGTTGGAAAATGTTTGCCGTGTTCTTGCCCTGTCTAAAGTACCACCTCGATGCTGCATAAGTGAGAACCCTGTCAGACAACTGACAGCTACATCACAGATAAAAAAAAGACCTTACGCTCACACTTCTCCCAGGTTCCAGCCGGTTGACACGATGAAGCCGTTCGCACCGCAACGCGGGGAAGACGAATCCGCCTGATAAGACGACGGCATGGACTGATTTACAAAGTGCTTTGACGCCCACCGCCAATCAATCCTCTGCTTCTATCACCAGAACTATAAATAGGCTGATGGATGTACAAATGCAGAGACAGACAGGTCTAACCTTTCAGTGAAAAGTGGAAGCGGGCTCGAGTGAACGCTCAGGCGCTTGTCGGCAGCTTCTGCACTTCATCATCGCGCTAAATATTTCTCCTCGACTCGTGCCATTGCTCTTGTCATGTCTTTATTCTTGCGTGGCTGTAACTCTTCACTCTTACTTACCACCACGCTGACAGTCAAAAGTTTTTTTTTTTTTGAGAAGTTGCCTGACGTTCCTGTGCGTCTTACAGTTGGAGAAACTGAATCGTCGATGAATTCTCAAATCTGATTGGTCAGCAGGATTCGGGTTATTTTTACTGCAGCACACTTTGTGATGTGACAAGCTGCATTTTATAATAATAACTATAATAATGCATTTAAGTGATGATAAATGCATGGTAGAAAAGTGCAGTGATGGGGTGTGAGTTGAAAAAAAGCAGCATCAATGGGGCAGTGGTGGTTATGGGGCAGCGGTGGCTCAACTGGTTAAGGCTCTGGGTTGTTGATCGGAGGATTGGGGTTCAAGGCCCAGCACAGTCAAGCTGCCATTGCTGGGCCCTTAAGCAAGGCCCTCAACCCTCCCTGCTACAGGGGCGCTGTATCATAGCTGCCCCTGCACTCTGACCCCAACCTCAGGGCCCAGCACAGTCAAGCTGCCATTGCTGGGCCCGTAAGCAAGGCCCTCAACCCTCCCTGCTACAGGGGTGCTGGATCATAGCTGCCCCTGCACTCTGACCCCAACCTCCTCAGTTGGGGTATGTGAAGAAAAGAATTCCACTGGGTTATAATGTATATGTGGCCATAATAAAGGCTTTTATGCCCCTGTTCTATGTTCTATTCTATCAAGTTCTATTCTCAGCTCAGATGCGAGTTCAGGGTTTCATTTGTATTCAGCGCTTTGAAAATCTAACGAAAATCATGTAGGATTTACAAAAACGAATCATGCTAGTGTTACACGACGTACACGCTCTGTGATACGCAGTGTTGTAACATACATTGCAGTGTTGTTCATTGATAAATGGAGAAAAAAATGGAATTTGTTTTCAGAATGAACTGAAGCGTATGAGATTGATTGTGTCCTGTAGTGAATATCTAATGATGTGGTGTTACATTTCACAATTTTTATAGATAGTTATGAAGGTGAGTTCATTGGTGAAAGCCTACACACCAGGTTGAGGAAAAAATAAACAATAGAGAAGGAAAAAAAGACTAGGAAAGACAGGAAGGACTGGCAACCACACACACACACACACACACACACACACACAAACACAACTCATCACAATCCTGTTTATTTACAAGAGTGAAAAAAAATCACGCCTCTGTGTCTGCACAAACTCAGTCTTGAGTTTTGGGGCAAAAAAAGAAGGTTCATTTGCATCTATTTGCATGTAATTAGCACATCAAAAACCAGCTGAGTTGAAAGAGACGCCTTGATTAGAAAAACCACAATTTCTCTCGCCATCACACACACACACACACACACACACACACACACACACACGCACGCACCAGATTGGAGACATTTCACATTTATTTTGAGTATGTGATAAACACACACATATGCTGATGGCTCACTTTAATAGGAAGACCTGCACCTTTGCTCGTTAATGGAAGATCTCTATCAGCCAATCAGGTCGCAGCAGCAGAATACATCAAACAGTGCTGATAAATACAGGTCAAGAGCTTCACATGAACGATCAGAATCTCAGGGACTTCTGTACAGTACAACAGTGACACTAACGTGGAGTGTGTGTACACATACACACATAATCACACACACACACACACACACACACACACACACACGTCAGTGTCACTGCTGTACAGTAGAATACTGACTCACTGCATATAAGGCTCAGCTATAAGGCTATATCTTTCTCACTCTCTCTAGCTAAAAGTACTAAAAGCATCAATCAGAACAAGTTCTCTCTGCCCTCTCTTCTCACGGTATGAATTCACCTCTCTCTCTCGCTCTCTCTCTCTCCCTTTCTCTCTCTCAAAAAGAAGAAAGTAGTTCCATGTCAGAAGTAAACACCACTTTTAAGAGAGATGCTTTTTTTGTACAGTTTTAGCCCAGGCCTCAAAACAAGTGTGTGTGTGTCCATGTGTGTGTGTGTGTATGTGTGTATTTGTTCAGTGTGCAGTTCCCTTATTTTTTTCATCACTCTTACACTCTGAAAGACTCTGTAAGGCCATCAGCACTTGTTCTCCTTGTCCACTTTGTTTTTCTTTCCATTTCGTTCTTTCTTTCTTCCTTTTTTTTTTTTTTTTACAAAAACAAAGCAACAGCTTGTTAATTTCTGTAGCTGAAAAAGTCCCTCAAAGATATGAAGGTTTATCAAACAGCAAAACATAAAAAAATTCATCCATCCATCATCCAACTCTCTCTCTCTCTCTCTCTCTCTCTCTCTCTGTAACAGCAGGAAGTGTTTGAGGTGCAGCGAAAGTGAGAAGTAAACATTACTCTCGGGAGAGATGTGGCAACTCTGCAATTTTAGCTCAGTCTTCCCAAAAAAAAAAAAACAAGTGTGTGTGTGTGTGTGTGTGTGTGTGTGTAATCTATCACTCATCCACACTCTCTATACTTCCTTCTCCTATCTCTCTCTACCTCCATCCTCAATTTCAACCACTTTCACAAACAAGGGTGCATTTCAGAATTACCCTCCATCCATGCTCTCTCTCTCTCTCTCTCTCTCTCTCTCTCTCTGTACTCATTCTCACAAGTCTGACTCATGCATCTTTTCCCCTGCACTTTGTCTGATCCAGTGAGCTCTCTCACTTTATTTATTTTATCTCCTCGTTCACTCGAGGCTGTGAAAGCCACACCGTCTCCTCGGCTGCATGTTAATCTGTAGCTCGGTTCTGTTTCTCGAAAGCGAGATCTCTAACTCAAACTTGTTTAATCACAGTAATTAGTAATAACAATGGTGTCAAAACAAATCAATTGGAAGTTGGAGAGGTGAGGAAATTACGTTCTGACTGAGCTGGAAATATCAAAGTGATCCTAATCACGACTTAATCGACAGATTTATTCACAGAAGAGGCTCTGGGACACAGTATCTCTCCCTCTCTCTCTCATTCACTCACTTACTCATTGACTCTGTCTATATCTGTCTGTCTGTCTGTCTGTCTGTCTGTCTGTCTGTCTGTCTGTCTGTCTGTCTGTCTCTCTCACTCACTGACTCACTCACTCACTCACTCACTCTGTCTATATCTGTCTGTCTGTCTGTCTCTCTCTTTCTCTCTCTCCATCTCTCACTTTCTCTCTCATTCACTCACTCACTCTGTCTCTCTCTCTCCATCTCTCTCTCACTTTCTCTCGCACTCACTCACTCACTCACTCACTCTGTCTATATCTGTCTGTCTGCCTGTCTGTCTGCCTGTCTCTCGCTTTCTCTCGCTCCATCTCTCACTTTCTCTCTCATTCACTCACTCACTCTGTCTATATCTGTCTGTCTCTCTCTCTCCATCTCTCACTTTCTCTCTCTCTCCATCTCTCTCTCTCTTTCTCTCCAGCTCTCTCTCACTTTCTCTCTCATTCACTCACTCACCCTGCCTATAGCAGTCTGTGTCTCTCCATCTCTCTCACTCACTCACTCACTCACTCACTCTGCCTCTCTCTCTCTCTCTCTCTCTCTCTCTCTCTCTCTCTCTCTCTCACACACACACACACACACACACACACACACACACACAAAAAAACATCTTATCAAAGTCCACATAAAAAGCCCACTAGGCATGTGGACACTAATATTTCCAACAGATCTTCATGATTACATCAACCAATTTTTTTCAGAAAAATGCACATATATTCATTTGTCTATTTGTTTTCACCACTTCCTGTTTTAACGAGTAAGGAACAACTGACGCCATATCAGATTTGGCGAAACCCGTTCTACTCTTTCATAAACGACACAAACGTCTTCGATCCTCAGGGTTTTTTCTTTTTTGGTGTGTGGAAAAAAAAAGGAAGTAAAAGGAAGTAAAACGGATCGAGCCGTCAGGATTCACCACATCCTGCCCGCGAGCCTACTCTTGCGCTTATAACCATGATGTATAGCGCTTAGCGTTTTTCTGTTGAGACGCTGCATTCAAGGATACTTCGTCCCCTTGGCCTTCGAAACAGGACAAGGCCGAAACTGTCGAGGTTCGACTTGTCAGCATCGGTTCAGCAAATAGTTCATCATAACACGTTTTACTAAACACGAAGCACATGACTCGGGCATCATAACAGACGCTACTTTCCACGTCACTTTCCAGAAATCTGTTGCTTCGTGTCGCTCCATATAGACCAACTGCTTCATTTGGCACAGTAGGTTTAAATCATTTCATCATTCTTTATCATTACTGAATAAAAATCTTATCTGCACAATAATTAATTTGTCATTAATGGAAAATGACGTCCTCTAAAAATCACTCCAAACTCCAGTGACGACGATTTCACACAACGTATAAAACTAAACAATCTCCAGGTTCAACTTTAATATACACATGAATGGAATTTCAATGATTCCATTGAGGAAAAATGATTCCATGATTTCATGAGGAAAAATGAATAAAAATTTAATGCAAGGAGGAAAACATTCATCCAGCAGCTCCTCTTGTGTTTCTGAGCTCCGCTTGTCCGTAATGTTGAAATATATTATATAAAAGTACGCGTCCTAGTTAACCTGTAGAGCTCTGGTTCTGAGCCGTCGATCCGAGACGACGAGCGCTTAAAAAGAAAAAGAAAATACAGAAACGTTTCATTACAGGAAGTGAAGCAAAAAATACAGCAGTGCTCATTCTTATGTGAAGCACTTCCTCTTTAATCATTTGTTTAATCCTAATAACCTCCTGTCCTTTCTTTTAGTTCTCCTTTTTTACCCCTCACATTACTTCATCCTCCATCTAAACAGACATGCGAGTTTATTTCTACCGTTTAGCTTCGATTTTACATCATACGTAGAAATATTATATTGTAACCACTTATGCATTAATAGCTAACAGTGTGAAATAAAATTAATTTTGTTTACATTGTTAGCTATTAATGTTTATGTTTCTATTTGTGGGCGTGGCCTGTCCACCTTAGGTGCCTTGCTTAGAGCAAAATCAAAACATATCAAGTCACATGAGATAAATAATAACCAAACACTGCCAGAACACCACCCCCTAGCGTTCAGGCAAGGGGTTGTCCAAGTCAACCCTGACACGCCACTGACAGGACAGAAGCAGAAACATGGAAATAAAATGACACAAAAACCTTCGCCGCAATGAAATGAAATCCAGAGACAGTGAATTTGTGAACTTTTGAGCTTTTTTCTCTTGTTTTCTAGACTTTTCCATCATTCACTGACTCGACACTTTAACGTTCAGCAGCTTTTCACATTCCAGATACTGTACAAAGATAGTAATCATCTGTCCTGCAGAACGTTTTTATCTGTTATTAATTTATCTACCTGATCACGTTTTACTCTAATTAGCAGATCGATTACTCGCATCCATTGAAAGCAAACCAAAACCACTGAATTCAACCGATCGATAAATAGTCAATTCAGCTGAACAAATAATCAGTTTTTTTTTTTTGTAGCCACAGGCAAAAAGCCTCCAGAGTGCCACGTTAGAGTCACATCAGTGACAATCTGTGTGCTTGTTAGAAAATTCTACACAGGAGGAAAAAAATACCATTAAGTGCCGACCAGGAACCGTCAACATGTCACGACAAGGATAGAACAATTCGCTACGACGTATGATGTCATCAGTTATATCTGATGTCACGTGTACAGTTAAAACGAATAAGCTGTATGTCGGAACAAACGAGCATAATCATGTCGTTAAGAAAAAAAAAACAAATCTCATGTATTAACTCTATCAATATGCAATAATCCGGTGCTATTGTGCAGAACATGCTTTTAATTGCTTCAGCTTGAACCAGCTTCGCGTGGGAGGCCGTTTGTTTGTTGTCTCGCTAAGCAACAGAGCATGCTTTATTAGTGCACTGTAGGTTTCCCGAAGGATTTTTTTTATTCTCTCCCCATTTGGGAAGCTGTCTGGTGCACAATAAGCACAAATATAAATAAATCTCATTTGCACATGATGATAAGCATCAATCATTTTGACCGATTCACACAGACTGCTCAAGCTCAAGTGTGTTTCTCTAGGAGAAGCTTTGGGATAGAACCGTGAAGATCTGGCAACTTTAATAGATATGATTCAAACAGACAGTATATTAAGGAAATCTTGAGTGATGGATTGTTGTGGGAACAAATTTTGACCCCAAACTGTAAATCCTGGCAACCCACTGGCATGTAAATATCCCATTTTGAGTAGTTTTCCATTAAGGCTTTTTCTTTTGAAATTTCAACCTACATGTTTTATTCCTTAATGCAAATGCAAAAGTGTGATCATTCCTTTGAACGTTTTTATCAAGCATTAAGCCTGCATTATTCATCACGGCCTGCATAAAGATTAAGACTCAAACCTCTTCTACTTTACTCACCAGCTTTACCTACATTTTCCCCTCTTGTACAGTTATACAGACCAGGACAAAACCAGAACTGGCACTTTTCCTTTATTTACAAATCCACTGCCCGACTTACACAATGAGTCTTTGGTAAAAAATCATAACACGTAAGTAAAAAGCATGGTTTCATACACAGGGAAACAGTGATGTACAGTAAAAAGAAGACGTTATTTGTCACATATACTGTACATTGCAGCACAGTGAAATTCTTTTCCTTACTTACCTTATTTTTGAGGGTGGGGTCAGAAAGCAGGGTCAGCCATGATACAGCACCCCTGGAGACGTGAGGGCTAATGGGCAGAACTCCATTCCTCCCATCAACAACCCAGAGCCTTAACCAATTGAGCCACCACTGCCCCTATATACTGTATACCCTGCATTGAGACTCCTGAGAGTTTTACTCCCTACCAGTATGTATAACCATAACAAAAATGGCATAATCAGTATCTCTATATGTTTAGTGCTTCATAAATCCCTAGTTTTACCAAAACCCTGGAGGTAGAAATGTCAGCACCATCTGCCTCTCACAGTTCCTTAACCTTCATAATTGCTATTAGATAGAGGTTTGTTTTACAACCCACTTAAGTTCCCATAAGCTAAACAAATTAGTAATCTATCCTTCGCAGTCCAGATACACAACTCTAGTGTTTACTAGATGAACCTTTGTCTTGCCCCTTATTTGTATTTGTTCATCTCGATATCCATAGTCACTTGCAACCCTAATGTCTATGTAATTATAGAAGAGCAGGAAAAAATGAGCTGCAAGGTTAAACACGGATACACTGTAGAGCCAAAGATTCTACACTACGCATCTACAAACAATCAGATCGTTCAGTCAAAACGCCAAGCACACAAATGACTGACGCACTCGACGCTCCACCGGTGGCTGACGTCAAGCTGTGATTCGAAGACAACTGGGCTAATTGGTTTATAAGCCCATCAATCAACCCGCTCAAGCTTTAGACCTCAGTGGCTCCTCAAAGGTTTAATGAATGTCAGAGTTACTCTGATAGATTTCTTTACATTATTCGCCAGCTCTGGTGTCGCATCACAGCACGGGACCTGAATGACCCGCTGAAAAAAGCGGCTCATGAAATGTCACGAGGATTCCTGGCCATTGGTGTTCTGAGTGATGGGTTACAAATTGGATGAACGAAACTCTGTAATAGCTGCCAGCTATTGGTATTTTCCTCTCATTGACCAGATTTTAGGGACTGCCTTGGTGTTAAGACTGTGTGAAGGTAATAAGAATTGCTATTATCCATTATATAGAAGTCTGAAATCAGTTCCTTGGGAAATGTGTGAGTTAGTGCCTTTGGGCAAGAAACCTTCAAAAAATAGATTGTGGCATATCCTTTCATAGTTGTGCATGTTACCCTGATTTGACATGACCATCCATTCCAGGGTGGATTCCCACCTTGCGCCAAGTATTCCAGAGACTGGATCCACAATGACCCTGCGTGGGATAAAGAGGTTTTTGATGCTACAAGAACTAAAGATGAACAAGCTAAACATGGTTTCATGGTGTTAGCTTGGACTGTGTAAGCTAGAAATCATGCCAAAGCTTTGCATTCCTATGCACTTGCCCCATTCATCAGTTACAAAGGTACGACACAAACATACATACATTTGACTGTTGGTTTTGGTTCTTAGAATCATATCTATGAACTGAAACCCAACACTGTCTCCGAAATCCCAGCTACGGCCCAAAAAAATCCCTGTCATAGATCAAACTCTATCCATATCACCTGCAATCCGGGCAAAAATATCCTTCATCTGTCTCCATCATAAAACAATATATATTATAATTACATCCAGGAAGCCTGCTGAAATAGATCCCGGCAGATAGCATGATTTCTTTGTGTGGCTGTTGATGTGGAGCACTGCAGTTGGGGCTCAGTAACACTAATGTAGGCTTTTCTGTTATTCTAGCCAAGCTTTGATACCTCATGTTGGCAAGACAATGACATCTGGGACTGAAATAGGGTTACGGTTACATTATCTAGAGGCTTAGCATCTGTGCTAGCAAGAGCAAATGGCTTGCCAGTGCTTTGTTGTGTAGATAGATAGATAGATAGATAGATAGATAGATAATTTCAAACAACTTTTTCATTGAATAGACATTATATCCAGTGATTCCACCATGTTTTCCTATCGTCAGGCCACCAAATCTCGTAATACTCATAATTATGACTTTTTTGTGATGTTCATGCGTATTCACCTCGTAAATACGCACCAGTACAACAGGCTTCCATCCTCATTACTCACCTGCCTATTAAACAGCACTTGATCCTGAATATTCTTCATTATTTTTGCATTTATTTTATTGAAATCTCTACTGAATGTAAGTGACTTGAGGTACCGTGCTGCCTCATAGGCTGCTTCGTGTTCCTGGAGGTGTGATATATCATCTCACTGTACACAGCACATGCTGGATGATTATAAAATAAAATGTAATGTTCTGTAAATAGTTATTGTCATGCAAGGCAACAAAAGCCTGACGCTTATATGCCAAGTGAAGGCAGTAAAAAAAAAAAAAAAAATCCTGCTTCTTTTCAATCCTCCATCATGGAATAAATAAATAAAGCAATCCCTCACAAAGAAAAAAAAAACTCCACTCGTTCGCCAACAAGTTCTTTTGTTCTGTTTTTTCCGACCGTAGCAAAGCCGCACTATTCTGCTGAGACATCCACAGCTCTGTCATTGATGTGGGACTAAAGCTGAAACGAGCTCTTTAAGAGCTAGACGAGCAGAAACGTATGCAGCTTGACTTCCAATTCACAAAGTCTAAACCTCCACCTGTACTGCACACCCTGATTTGCCTCGGGCACCCTCAGCACCAACTACCTGCATATGAGCATCCTATATATATATATATATATATATATATATATATATATATATATATATATATATATATATATATAGTATATATATATAAAAGCTCTCTTGTGCTTAAAAAAAACATGTAAGGAAACGGTACGACACTTTTGCTAACTTCCTGCCTGTCATTTAATATGTGATTTAAATAGTGCCTAAACAAGGGTTTTTTGAGAGTTTAGAGAACTCGTTCTTGCTGAATTAAAATATTTACAGCTCTCAGCATTCATAACCCATTTATAATCTTTGCAGAAATACTTTTTTATGATGCGGTGCTGGAGGATTTATGAAACGTTTCAGTCAAAGCTAACAAGGTGATATTAGACGCTGAATGTGTTTTTTCTGTACAGAAGCGTGAAGCGCCATTGTCACAGTTACTGTTTAAAAATGTCTCCGTAAAGACGTTATTTATATTAATACAGTACATTTCCTTTTAATCAGATGACACGGAGCATCTACCATATAAACTATATAAACTACGACTTATTATAAGAGTGCTGATCGAAAATTAACATATTTTGTACTTATTATGGTCTTATTATTATTAAGTGACATATTAAGTGACTTATTATTAAGTGACATAGTAGCTACATTATACATTTCTTTAATAATAGATCTTAATGTAAATTTATATATATATTTAAAGGTTCCTAAACAAAAGAGATAAACACATTAAACAAATTTAACACGGTTACAGAAGCAAAAGGCTCTTAACGTGAAAATATTTAATGCCATATTACATGTTATAAGGATAAATCCTGCAGTACGTGCTTAGGAAAGAGTTACGTAATTCTTATAAAGGTGTTATTAAAGTGTGATAACACCTCCTTGAACAGGTACAGGCAAATAAATCAATATTTAATACACAATGCATGGCCACTGCAATTTTGTTTTTCAATAAATGACACAATGTTCATAAAAATCACTTTCTGTGCAAAGCTGAAAGTGAAATAAAAACAATAAAAACTACCATTTGCATTCAAGTCTTATTCAATAATCACCCCAGATCTCATCATCGTGATCGTCATCGTCGTCTTCGTCATCTTTGGCCCATTCGTTAATGACGACGTGCTGTTAATCTTCCACATGTATTCATTTTTCTACCGAACTGCATCGTCTGTATTACAGCCCTTTTTGATGAAATGGCCGCATTTTCCAAAATTACGACTGAATGTGAAAAGTATGACTCAAAAGCATTGAATTCCCAAAGGTACATCCAGAGAAAAGCTTTGTAGACAGTTCGGTAACCATGGATAATGGATGCTTTAGAGGGTACTCATAGTTAGATGGCCCAGAAATATGGACGGAGTCACTGGTGATTTACAAGAAATGAAAAAGTATCGTATTTTTTCTCCTTTGCGGTGTAAATATTGTGTTTTGTTAGAAACCTCGTATTACTTTCTTAACTCTACTGGAGAATATCGATATGATGGCGGCTTTAAAAGCTGCATTCATCTCAATATAGTGAGACAACAGAGCATATTGGAGTTTCATTGATCTGTTGTTTGTGGATTTATATTTGTGAAACTTCACTAGTTTTAAAGCTTGTTTTTTTTCTTTTGCTTTGTTTTGTTTTATGTCACCTCAGTTTCTGAAAAAACAAAACAAAACTGGGGCACAGCATTGTACAGGATATCACTAAACTTACAGCTGTTTCTTAACTACTGTATCTGGACTCTGTGCTCAGTGTTCAGTGCGCATGTGTGACATTAGCAGAAAGCGGTTTTAACATTGACATGGAGGATAAAAACAAAGAAAGAAAGTGAAGAAAGGCTTACGATAAGGTAAGAAGTAGGACCGTGTTAATATAGGATCAGCTTTCCAGCGCTGGAGAGAACTGAAGGAGCAGGAAGTTGGTCACATATTCACAGATTGGAGTTTCCCGAGTCAATAACTCCTGAGCTAAACGCTGTTACTAGCAAAACGTGGTTGTAGCTGCCTCTTTACATTTCTCTATGTAGATAGAAAAGAGGTGTTATTTGTGTAGTAACAGCGTCTAGCTCAGGTGTTATTGATGTTAAACAATAACTGTCAATGTTAAAACCGCTTTCTGCTAATGTCACACATGCGCACTGACTGAACACTCTCTTCGCCGCTTATTGACAAGACACGCCCCTTTCTGCTTATTGGCTACACGTTTGTTTTGATTTTTGTTTTGATTTTTAGTTTGTCATCCCGACTCTGAAGCATTTCTCAAACATCGGAGACCCCACCTTTAAGGTGAGTCTACATCACTACATTTCATCATACTGTATACTTTTGACATCATAATGTTTCTTTCTTTTTTCATCACACTTTATATTAATCCCAGCAGTTTGTATGATGATGGCTAGCCGTTACCATTCAAACTGTATTATAAGTGCAGTATATAACATTGTATTGATTAGGAATAAATCTTAGCTTTTTTGGTTCCTGGTCGGATTGAGAAACCAGTTTAACCTTCAGTTTGTAGAAATCATTCATTAGTTACTGATAGTGAACAATCAAGCTCCAATTTCCTGCCCAGACCAATGTTTTGATAGCTTTAAAATCGTATTGCCGAGTCATGTGCTAAGAGGCTAGCGAGAAACATACAAGACGACTTTTTTAAACGGTTTATTTCTAATTTCGCCTGTGATCAGTCTGACAAATGTTTTGGTTCAGTTCTGTGCTATTCGCTTCATTAAAAAACATTATTTAGTGCTTAGTATTTTCTTTCAAACATTGCTTCTGATGATGAACTGTGCATGCAAATGAATCTGACTAGTAAAAATTGCTCAGAAGGATTTTTTTTTTATTTTTTTTTTATTTTAGTATTAAGAGGTTGCATCATAATATCAGAGGTCTGAAGTAAAGCTTCATATCTGCAAGATCCTCAGTACAAGACTGAAAGACTCAAAGCAATGTTCCCCCAATTTCATTTCAATTGATTGCACAGTTTAGTGGATTTTGCTGCTCTAACGCACCTGAATCAACGTATCATCTCATTAACAAGCTACTAATGAGGTTAAAATGGGTACTTTAGAAAACGCAAAGCACCCTAGTGTCTAATGGAGCTGAACTAAGGGACCAGGTTTCAAAAAAAAAAAAAAAAAAGACAGTGAATCACAGCGCTCTGGTCTGAATGTGGTTAAGCCACTGCTTAACTCTCGATAATTTATTGTCATCACCAAAATGGGGCATATAAAAGACTACCCAAGACATGCTGATTTGCACACTTTTTTGCTCTTTTGCACAAACTGTCCAACATTTCAGCCTTTTTGCACATACTGTACAATATCTCAGTCATTTTGCACATACTGTACAATATTTCATTTGTCATTTGCTGTTTTTGAACAATTCTATATATTATCTCAAGGACCTGCTGCTAAGAAACTATGTGCATTCTAGTATTACTGCACAAAATATTGTTTGAACATTCAGTATTCACATACAGTATTTACACTGGTCGGTCGGCGCTGTTTCTGTTTACTGTTTATTGTCTTTTGTGTATTGTATTTTTTTGTACTTTTTGTATTGTCTTTTAACTTTTTGTCTGCACTGTCTTTTGTCCTGCACTGTCTTGTCTGTTTTGTTTGTCTTGTCCTGCATTGTTTGCACCAGGTTGCACAGTTGCACTTTATGTGGCTAAGACTACTTACAAGTCATTAGCCCTGTCTTTGTTTTATGTAGCACCAAAATCCTGGAGAAACGTTCATTTCACTGTGTACTGCAACAGCTATATATTGTTGAAAAGCTTCAATATAAAGCTTCAATAAAAGCTTCTTGACTTGACATGTCAAAAGTCTGTTATCATTTTGTATGATTATCTCCTTAATTCCAAATAAATAAGGATAAAGTGAAAAGCCACGCTTGTTTGATGCCCTACCAGATAGTCACAGTGAGGAAAGACCAGTTTAAATGACCAGGAAGAAGGAACAAACAATCCAGTGCTTAAAAAATACATTGCTTAAGAAATGTCTTAATTAAATGCTGACTTTGGTGATGGAAGACTGAGCATGAGGCCAGAAGCAGCATCAGTTAAATGCACTTACTCACCCCTTACATAATGCTACCAATTGGAGCGTTTGAGTAATTACCATGACCCTTATCTATCTATCTATCTATCTATCTATCTATCTATCTATCTATCTATCTATCTATCTGTAATTTTAGTTATTTATTTGATATTTTCTTTGTTTTATTTATTTATTTATTTATTTATTTAGCCATTCATTTATTTACTTACTATTTTTATTTCTTCATACAATTAATATCCAAATTGCATGAATTTTAAACCGATTCTATCAGTAAACACCAATATCAGCTCTGGGGGTAATTTAATTTATTTAACTTATTTGTATTACTTTACTAACTAACTAATTGATTTAAAAAGAAAAAATTAAAATATATGAAATGACAAAATATTCAATAAAATTACTTTTAGTGGGTGATTTTATCTGGGGTTTTTTTTTATTCATTTGATATTATAGGCCCCGCGCCTCGGGGGTTTCCTCCGGGTACTTCGGTTTCCTCCCCCGGTCCAAAGACATGCATGGTAGGTTGATTGGCATCTCTGGAAAATTGTCCCTAGTGTGTGAGTGAATGAGAGTGTGTGTGCCCTGTGATGGGTTGGCGCTCGTCCAGGGTGTATCCTGCCTCGATGCCCGATGACGCCTGAGATAGGCACAGGCTCCCAGTGACCCGAGGTAGTTCGGATAAGCGGTAGAAAGTGAGTGAGTGAGAGTGATATTTTAGGCATAATTATTATAAAGAATATTTTGCTTTTTTGTCACATTACTTTAATATTAATGTACTTGGTCTAGTCATTATTTATTATTCATTCATCCTTGTTCAAGCAGTGATGCGTGCTGGGATTGTAAGGCCCATGTCAGGAACTCATCCTGGGTGGGATTCTAGATCATCTCAGGAAATCCCAAAAATCTCACAGTTCACATCTAAGTGCAATGCAGAGTAACAAGTCCACCTTCCCACTTAGAGGAAACCCAGGAGTGTATGGTGAAAACATGCCAAACTGAGCACACAGAATAATCTCAAAGCTCACAACTGAACTCTATACCCTGGAGCTGGAGAAAACTCAATGTTTTCCCAAACCATTTCATATAAAAAGATCAGAAAGTGATGTCAATGTTCCTAGAACATATCCAGCAGATGCTCAACATCATCCATAATTCATATTCCTTTTTTATGTGACGAGGAGCTCGATTTAACGACAGGGTGTCCAAATTGAAATTAGTACCATGTTGTTGTTCACTTGCCGGATTTTCCCCTCAGGCTAGGAACAAACTTGCTTTCAGAAATTAAAGCGTATTGATTTCAAAAGGACATAACACAGCAACCTGCCGGGATTGCTGCAGCATAGTGAGACATCTGGATGCGCACTAACTCCAGGAACTGGATCACAACTAATACCAAATATGAAATATTACATACTTTACATTTTGGACAGGCTGTAAACAAAGCGTATTATACAAATCTAAGACACTTTAGGTCAGTATAAGCTGCATGGAAGAATCATTAGCTACATAAAAGCTAAACATAGCTGCTGATTTTTTTTTTTTTAGTATTAATTAAGTTGTTTTTTTTTGTGTGTGTACATTATTTTTTTTGCTTTTCAGTAGACTTGAAAAGTACAAAGTGGTGGTTTTGATTTAAGAGCTATACATTTTTTTTAAATGCACATTAAACCTCACTTTGTCGCTGATAAATGCAAATTTAGATATGTAGCTGGCCTACTTTTTATTTTTATTTTTTTTTCAAGGCTGTTAGAAAGCTTTGAGTCAAAACAACAACCTGGAACTGAGATTACACAAGATGGAACAAAAACATTTCACTTGTGCAAGGTGTTCAGTGAAACAGTGTGTGAAAGGTTGAAGGGTTGCCAGGTTACAGAAATCCCCCAGGGACAAATACAGACAAATACAGCAACAAATAGAGATATAGTGAAGGTAATGGCATTGTGCTATATCATAAGTGTGTAAATTTGATGTGTGTCATTGGTGCATTCATTGCCATCTACAATGCTGTTCTTATGGGTAAAATAATCTGGCATGTGATTTTGACTCACATTACGTCCTTAACTTAGTTTACAGGCACACGTTAGCCTATGTAGCCTGAAATACTAGTGCATGAACTATCCCTTTAGACCTACAGCTTGTTGCCAGATCTCCTTAGGCTGCACTTTAATAGGAACTTTCTTCAGGGATTTAATTAGCAGCAGGTGTCTGAAAAGGAAGACGTGCCTTCAAGAAGCAGTCAAATAAACAGAACATCCAGACCAACTCTGCCAATTACTACTGATCAAACAAGGACACTTGTTCCCCTTTGCTCCACGACGAGTCATGGAGTGTGACAATTTACTTATTCATCAGCGTAACGAACAAGACATCCTCTGAAGCAAAACCACAGGACTGACCTTCATGGAGCGAAAAGATTAGTATATATATATATATATATATATATATATATATATATATATATATATATATATATATATATATATATATATATATATATATATATATGGAAGCACTCAGCCAATGTGTCACTAATGAACTTGTGCAAAGTGGCACTTTTAATTAGCACGAAAGGGACATCAGACAGTTCTCGGGCTATGACAGAACCGTCATTGTTAGCATTACTAAGCGCTCGAAGCAAGAAGCAAGTCCCTGAGAGTTGTAGAAAATAATATGTTGGGGGGAAAGCGAACGAGAACAAGAAAGAGAGTGAGAAGGGAACCAACTGAGTGAGCGAGAGCTCCAAAAGGATCATTCTTTTGGCAAATTGAATACAGTATTCCCATCAGTTTAAAGCCACCGAGCCAGAACTTCACTTTATTTCTCTGATTTCCTACCTGCAGTGCTTGTGAGGGCCACTTAAGGTCTCGATGACAAAACACTCGCCATCGTTGAGGCAATAGGCCAAGTCCTTCTCCTGGCACGGCTTGAAATGCTCCGATTTCAAGGGCGGGAGGGTCGGGGCCGCTGCAAGACAAAAACAAGAAGGGAAAAAAAACAGTTAGTAAAGAGTATGAGGTAATCAAGTGACTGTAATGTAAGCGATGATATATATATATATATATATATATATATATATATATATATATATATATGCACGATATGTGTCGAATATACAAGTGATGTTCATGACTGTTTTTTTGTACTTTTTTCTATTTTTGGTAACCACATTTTGCTAATTTTCTGGAACAAACAAACAATAATCTTAGATTAAGTGTTAAACGATAAAAAAGGGCTAAATGGAAGAATGGAAGAAACCAATTCTGTTTTCCTGAGACCAGGAGGGACATGACATAATTTTTTTTAAATGTTGCTTCTGTCTCTTTAATTGTTATAATGTTCCAGAATTCACCCACATTTCATTTCAAGCTTTGAAATTGTAATTTATTATTTATTTGTTTATTTATTTGAAATCATTACCCTTCTCCGCCATTAAAACAGCATGGCGGTACAACATTTTACAAACCGTCGTGCGTATCTAGAAAGCAACTGGTGCATCCATTCGAATCCCATTATATTGCACTCCACTCAAATTGTTTATCCCTCTTCCCCAATATTGCCTCACAGGGGTTGTTTATTATTTCTCAGTATAATTGCCTAGTATCTTATTTGAGAAATTTAGTATAATTTAATAAGTAAGTCTCATTATTTTTCATTCACGGAGGGTGTTCGTGTCAACTGATATGTCGCAGAGACGATTATTTAACAGTTAGGTGGAAATCAAAAGTTAATTGCTTATGAGATGAAAATGAACACTAAAAAAAATGTGATTCGGAAAATGATTTCAATTTCATATACATTTCGCTAATTTATTCTTGAATGTTAATAATTTAATTAGTATCTTAATAGCCTAAATACCTTGCAATCATTACTTTGTCTGTATTTAGAGACTCTGTGAATCCTACTGGAGTGAGGTGGGAAGACAAGCTGAATGGGATGGCAGTCCATTACGGGGCATCACACACATACGTTCACATGTGGGGTAATTTTTCATAGTCAATCCACCACTGGGAGGTCGGAGGAAACAGAAGAACACAGAGCGTATCCCACTCTAAGGATAGGGGAAAATGTGAGAACTCCATATAGACAGCAACCTGAGATCAGGATCGACCTGAGAATTCTGGAGCTGTGAGCCGGCAATGCTAAACACACAATGTGAAAGCTGTTTGAAGGGTAAAAAGAGCAGACGCCATCACACTAACAACTTGATGTCTTCTCTTCTTTATCAGACAGTGGCATAGCCTGAATGGAAGCGTCGCTGTAATACAGTGTGTATAATGTTAACACAGTCCCGGTGTTGGCTTTGCTGCTGATCAGCGACTGTGAAAAGATGGATGGAGGAGAGGAACAATCGCTCTCTCTGGCCTAATGAGATTAATACAGGAAACAGTCCACTGTTTGGGAATAAGAGTCCATCGTGATGAATAGGACGCGCCTCTGTGTTGGTGAGAGCCTGCATAATATCAGAGCGTCGCTATTTTTTACCTTCCTATCGACTATGCCTGACAGCATGCTGACCATAAAACATGACTAATGAAATTGTGCGTGTGCTAAAACATTGCAAGGAGCTACACTTTAAACTACGTAAGTGTGTCAAGACATCAGCAGGGTGGAGGTGCATTAACAACAAAAAAATGGATATGGGAAGTATAGGAAGAAAACAAGTGGAGACATGCTGTTATGGATAAATAATCAATTACAGGGTAACGGGATGAAGTGGAGTCTCTATCATATAGTGTTTTATTCCTCCTGTACCATAGCAACCTGAATAATTTTTTCTTCCCTTCTTGGAGGTAATAAAACTGTTCCTGAGAAACGCAAAGCACAGAACTTCCACAAAAAATGGTAAAGAAATGTTCAAAAATCAGCATTGGGGAAGCGGTAAAAATGACACCGGCAGTGAATGGAGAACATAGAGAGATGCATGTATATTTATGGCTATTTATGGCTAAACAGAGCTTGATGCTGCCTGGGTGAGCACTGGGTGGGCATTGGGTGGGCATTGGGTGAGGTGAGATTCCACAGTGTTTTTGTTCCCAAGATAAATGATGTCCCCTTCTGAAGGCAGCTGGATGCTAAGGGTGTGTGTGGTGTTGAAGACCATAGACAACGATGTGAAAATGATATACCTCTACCAAAAAATCAGCAAAGTATTAAACTGGTGGAGACTTGAAAAAAAAACAACTATGTGCACATATCAAATTTTGCTGTACAAGAAGCTTCTTGCCACATCCTGAACAGCAAGAATAAACAATGCATTTAAAGATTTGAAGCTCGAGTTTACTCCTTCTGACGTCCAATAAATTCTCTCGAGGCTCTCATTTATAAACGCAACACAACACCCATATTACACAACACAATTGATATTCGTCCTCTGAAAAAGGCAGTTAAGACATCGCTAGCCCTGAGCTGTGTCATGGATCTTGGCTTTTGTGACAGTCCTTCCATCTTTCTTGATTGCCGTAGGTGGGGGAAGGGGAAGTAGTGAAGAGATGGAAGGATGGGATTCCCTTGAGCTCTTTTCTAGGACTGTCCTTCAGAATCAAAGTTCCTCCAGGTTCCTAGCGGCATAACTGGTAGGCAAGGTCAGCGGGTATCAATCAGCATTGGAGCGGTAGTAAAGATGACACCGGCAGAGAATGGAGAACGTGGAAGGACGAGGACACGCTCACGGACAGGATTTATGGCGATGAATATTCTCGGGAACGTCTAATAATTCTATTTAAGTACTTCAAGAGCAGTTCATTGAGATCTTGGGATGAAACTTAAACTTCATGCATAGTATGCACAGATTTTTGGGTAGCAGGATGACAGATGGGGATTCGTGTTGAATAGTTTACTTTCTATTGAAAAAGAATGTCAGCGGACTTATTGGTTAATATCCACAGAGATGCTAATATAACCTGAGTTATAACCTGGAGCTGTCTTATGTTCCTTCTTGTTTGGTTTAAAGACATTCAGTCTCACTGTCTTTTGCAGGTATGACTGAAAACTCTATGATTTAGACCAAGACGACTTGTTCTCACTCCTCTTGCTCCCTTGGGATGGAGCCCCTTTCCAAAGTGTCATCTCTGTTCCTTGGTTTAAAGAAACTGTTTAGCCATTTTGTCATTGCATTTGTTCACAGCTGTTGTAGTTCTCCAAAGTTCATGTAAAACATTAATAAGTTTCCCACAAAAGGTTGGCATGGCCTAGTTAACTTTGTTTTGTCTTAGTCCAATAAATGTCAGCCTGACGCCACAAATATCCGCCTGAATATTGTTTCCCCTGTGGAGTAATAACTTTTTAATGAAATATCGTGTTCAGTCTAGCACAATATAACCATTAATCCATGTCAACAACTACATTATTTTAGATACTATGTAAATTCCTCATTTCTTTTAATTAACTTCGACACAAATGGCCAGATTTCTGTGGCAATGTATTAAATATGTTATCGACAGCCTTTTCTGATAACTGGTATATTGCAAAAACTCTCTCTTGTCAGGTTCATATCTGAAAAGGTCTCGTTGTTTCTGGGGAATAGCCAAACATTTTCCTCACTGAAGGCCATTCTAACTGAGGCTCTGTTATGTTTGATTAACAATGTCAGACAAAACACAAAACCAGCTAGAAATATTTTGGAACTGTTATGTCTAGTCTGGAATTTGTATTTAATAATATCTTGAACATGTGTGGAAAAAATGTGTCACTGCATGTCCTGAAAGAAAACTGCCTAAAAGCTTTTGCTTTACCAATAATCTCTTACTTATTCTCTCTTTTTTAAAAGGTCATTGGCAATTTACTGCCTGAAAAGGAAATACTGATTTCATCTTTTAGCTTCACTGACCGCTCGTTGTCAGTAACCTTTTCATCAGATTACGGGCCCTGCGGGTTGTTTGTGACAAGAGGACTCATTTGAATCCCGGAAGCTAAGACTGCATTGCTTTCTTGACAGAAAAATGAAAAGCTACAACCAGTAACCGGTCAGGCTAGAAGTACTTGCAAACTTGGTAGCTTTGCCACAAGATCTGGCGACTTCTTATAATTCTTAATTAAATTTATTTCTTAATACAAGAATATAGGGGGGCACAGTGGCTTAGTGGTTAGCACGTTCGCCTCACACCTCCAAGGTTGGGGGTTCGATTCCCGCCTCCGCCTTGTGTGTGTGGAGTTTGCATGTTCTCCCCATGCCTCGGGGGTTTCCTCCGAGTACTCCGGTTTCCTCCCCCGTCCAAAGACATGCATGGTAGGTTGATTGGCATCTCTGGAAAAAATTGTCCGTAGTGTGTGATTGTGTGAATTGAGTGAATGAGAGTGTGTGTGTGCCCTGCGATGGGTTGGCACTCCGTCCAGGGTGTATCCTGCCTTGATGCCCGATGACGCCTGAGATGAGGCACAGGCTCCTCCTGACCCGAGGTAGTTCGGATAAGCGGTAGAAAATGAGTGAGTGAGAATACAAGAATATCTGGTGACAAATGTAGTGACTTTATAAGCAGACGTTAGGGATTGCCCTGTCCTGGATATAGATCACCAGGTTCGATTACAGCTGCTGGTTATATGAAGTGAATGAGCACGTTCACTCGAGACTTGAAAGTCTCTGACCAATCATAAATCACAACTCTTTCTAATGACCAATCGTTAATCAACATTGTTCTCAATAACCAATCACCATTCTTCCTAATGACGCAACACTGCATCTGATAACCAAATTAAAATCACACACAAATGACCATTACGATTTAAGAAATATACAAATCAGTATGCAAATAATCTCTGGCAAATTTTAGTTACTTGTTGAGCAAGCATCAGGTACTATCCATTTATTCACTGACAACCAGTTGGCAACATTACCATCATTTAAGGATTTCCTGTTATGAAACTTCGAACTATTACCACGGCCCTTTAACTATAGCTGTTCATTCACTGTCTTCGGAGACCCACAGTGAAAGGACATATCTGTCGCTCCAAATAGAATTTGCGATCACGAGACCGTGTTTCATCATTTCAGACTTAATCAAGCATTCTACATTTCAGTGAAACTTTTGGGGATGTGTACTGCAGAATCAATCCCAGAGATTGCATACTGTGACTAGCTCAACTCTGAAACAAACAGGAAACATATAAAAAGGCACACACATTCAAAACAACAACCAAAAGGGCAGGAGGTAAAGCCTCTAAAGCCAACCCAATCTTGCAGAATTACAATGCTCTCTCCTCAGGGAGCCACTCAAACCTGGGTGATGGAAGTGAGAGGCTGACAGAAGCGGGAATTCAGGGAGGTTGGGTGCGGTACAGTACTATTTTCCCCCAGTGATATAATAAAAATGAGTGATTTAATAACGATGGCAGCTTCTCCTGTCTCCTATCGACTGCACACACACCACAATATCCACACCATCAAGATATCAAGATAAGCCCCCACTGATATTGCGTCGACTGCTGAGTGCCTGGCCCCAGGAAACCGAACATGGATGGAGTCCTGTGTGTGCTCCAGGGTGTGTGTGTGTGTGTGTGTGTGTGTGTGTGTGTGCGTAGACTCTTAGCAAAGCACACTCCCTCAGCATTACTTTCTTTTTCAGTGGCCATCATGCAGAGAAATAAAGGTGGTCGATGAGGAATCATGCAGGCAGGAGTTGCTACACTCTAGGCTGGCAGTATTCACCTGGTATTTTCTGTACCAAGCGTCTAAGCGGTGTGGTGTAGCTCATGCCGTGGTGTAAATTCGTCCTTCCGTTTTTATGGATTTTTCTATTAAATGGTACATGAGGCAGTCAGCAGTACCCCTTTCACCAACCATGCCTACAACAAGCATTTAAAACATGTGTTCTTTCTGTGATAGTCTGTCTAAGATTGAAGAGCTGACTTTAAATCATACTAGATTTTGGCCAAATCATCAGGAATATGCCGAGCTCCAAGTGACTAATACATTTCAACACCTGCCCCACAACCCTAACCCCAACCCCAAGTGACTAATACATTTCAACGATGGCCCCACAGCTGAACCTGTACTACCTGAAGTTATCAGTGAATTCCAGATTCACCTCAGTGGCAGTCTCGGCCTTAGATGCTCCAAGATTCATTGACATTTGCCACCAGTTTTAAGAATAAGATACAATCACTGGATAAAAAAAAATAGTTATCTACGGATATATTTTACTGCATATTTACCAACAGGCTATGGTCAAGGCTTCTGCTTATCGGTCATATTGCCCCGTCTTGTAAAAATACACACTTCCTCCATGCTGAGAAATCCAGCTTGGTCTGTAAGCAGATATATAACAGAAAATTCCTGGCCATGTATTAATCGCCAACCAGCAAATGGTCTCCCAGATTAACTTAATTTGTTTTGGCAATTTATCAGATTCTCTAGCAAATGCTGAAGTTTAGCTTGCAGGCATGCATTTCGCATTAGGAACATTTCTGCTAGGCACTTTCTATCCGATCATCTACATTACCTGCTTTCTCCTGTTGGCAGGAATACACCATAGACTGGATGCCAATCCATTGCATGACCTCACACACTTGCAACCTCGTTGATAATAGAGATTACCCTCTTTACAATGTTTACTTTTAAAACAAAAAAGAACACATCCATAATGATTTAGAAGGGATTAGCTGAATGATGCATGATTTTGAATGTGAATTAACTTCAGGTTAAAATGTAGGAGCCCACGTATCAGGAATTCACCCTGATACTCATTCTCAAATTAAGACAGCACACTTTTCCCCTTTCACCTTTCCAGATTACACATTTTGCCAAAGACAACATTGTGATAATTTGGTAAGTATGAATATTTAACATGCAGTATCTCCGCAACACAATGTTAAACCCAACCCTGTCCAGATTTGTCTTCTTTCTATTCCAATCCTCCTAAAATATTGAACTTGTTTTTGCTTCCTTCTGCCCCTACCAGTCCTAGCATTGCACAGTCCTGTTCTTTTGCCTTTCGCTTCTATCTTTTTCCCTTTTGGATTTATAACATCCTGCCCTGAAATGGGATTCAATGCAAGAACGCTAGATTCCAACTGGCAGAGCTTCTAAAACAACAAGGTTTTGGAGACAGAGAATTCTGCCACACCATATTAATAAGTATGGTAACATTTGATACAATTCCCAGACTTGTAAATAATATCTTTCTTTTGTTTTAGATATAAAGGGCAATACAGTCCTGCCTACTGGTGCCAAAGTCCCTCCCAACCTACAAGACATATTTTTTCTTTCTATACCTCTGGGAAACCTGTTCCTCTGGAGTTCCACAAAATTACAATCTAAATGTCACCTCATACAGTGTGTGTGTTTGTGTGTGTGATGTGACAAAAGAGATCTGCAGACTGCAGAAACTGTGTTCATATTTGAAAGACGGTGAAGTTCAGGCATCTAATCATAATGGTTGCAGCATGAGGTGGGTGTGAAGTGACGACGGCTTCGACAGAGGCTGCCGATGCTACTGCATTGCAGATGTGATGAGCGGCGGAGACGTGTGACAAACAACACACACACGCACACACAAATATACTCATACACACATAACACATACACCGAGTTTTTACCCTAGAGAACTTTTCGTGCTGCAGTAGAATCTGAAGAAAAATTGAGATATGTCCGTTCGAAACAGAACCAGGAAATAATTTTTACTCGTCAACCAATGATTGAAAAAAACCTTAGCATTCTTGACAGCAAAGAACATGCCAGACTACACAAATTAAATTTCCAGAAACAACACTTTATAGTCTACAGGCTATAAATTCAAAAACAAAAAAAAAGTGAATCAGTAGAATAAATGTGGAAACTAATGTGTGTATCATATTTCACTGTTTAAGGATTTAGCAATTAAAATGTCAACCTGAGCTCAGCTAATGTGGCTCAGCTAAAATTGGTGATCCTGGAACTGAGAGCGCACAGATTCCTTATAGCTCAGTGAGCGGTGTTCCTCTGGTGGTGGAACGTTGGCTTAACTGTGAAGGCTCTTGGTTACTGATTAGCAAGTCAAGTCATTCAACCCCCAACATTGCCAAGCTGCCACTGATGGGCTCTTGAGCAAGGTCTCCAAGGGTACTATATTAAGGCTGATCCCAGCTTCCTAACATGCTTGTATATATAAAGAAAAGTATTTCACTGTGCTGTAATGTATATGTAACAAATGAAGATTTTTTTTTTTTTTTTTTTGTCATGTTCAACTCGTTAGTAGTCGGATCAGCATGTGTGAGTTGGCAAGTTCTACTGATCTTCTTCTGCATTAGTTGAACTGAATTTGACTGTGGCGCAGCACTGGTCATAAGAAATTTCTCTATGACACAATTCAGGAACTGCATTTAAATTTTATTTAGCGTTACAACCAAAAATGACAGTGAAAGTGATCCCTATGGGAGTTTCACTTTACTTTATAGAAGCTGATTGCATTAAAGGTGAGAATGCTGTGTAATTGCCCCAAATAGTTTTTTAAAGCACGGATAGCAGAATTTACTGTTTTAGTAAAAGAGGACAAAGCTGCTAGATCATCCTTATGCTATCTCAGTCCTCAATCATTGTGTTGTTCCATGGCAAGAAGTCCAACACACTCCTTTCAAACAAGACAGTTTATCAGAGACTACATCTGTGATCTTCACACTGTGTGATTGTGTGTTGGACCCATTGATCTGTTGTGCCTGATCTAAGTCTCAGGAGTTTTGTTGTCCTCATCAGGAGGAACCTGATGCAGTAGCAGTTGATCTTATCAGGAGGATAGAATTTTTAAGTGTCTAAAAAAAGACCAAAGTATACCATTTGCATCTTAAATGTTCTGTGTCGAACCATACGCCATTGTGTTTCCTTATTAGAAAGGATGTCAAGTACGAAGCTTTCTATATATTATTTTTTCCAGAATGCAGTAGACTGTAGTCTACCAAGAGATGGAAGTTCTATCTTGCTAACCATCAAACCAATGAAACTGCTAGAACACACTCAAACAGTCACTAACCTTCAAGAACTCATTGTAGGAAATGAAAGAGAAAATTGTTCGGTTTTAAAACACACTACTGGAGACAGAACTACAAAAGCATTTAGTCTCTGTCTTGATCTAAGAGGCTGAGAAAGGTATAAAGGAGTGCAGGGCAAGAGAGGTCCTTCACTGAGTCCTTTACTTTACAGACAAGGAAAAACAACCTGTATTTTTAATATTAATGGTTGACTTTCTTTCTTTCTTTCTTTCTTTCTTTCTTTCTTTCTTTCTGTTGCATTGATAACGTGTCCTTTTGAAGGTTCTAAGAACTATACAACAGAGTGGAACCTCAAAACCTGCTATTTGTCAAAGGGAATTTTTTTCCTTTGCAAAGTTTACCTTCTATTCCAGAACCAAGAAAACAATTACCCAATGAACCATTACAAAATCTTTTTATGTGCATTCCTTCATTCTGTCTGCCCTCCATTCCTCTTCTGTTACAGTGCTAATAAAAAGTATACCATTCTTTGAAGGTTTTATGTAAAACCTTATGTAGAACCCATTTAAGAAGCTAAGAGCCCATAATTATCTGGTGGACTATTAGAGAACCCATGAATATCCCTCATTTCTAAGAGTGACTTGGTGATCCATTAAAGGGTCGATGTAGAATCATAACAGTGTGGTATTCATATCAGAGAGCATTCGTTCCTAAAAGGTAAAACCCTCAAAAGAAGGAAAGAACCATTAATTACCCAATGAACCATTAAAATCCCTCTTGCTTTTGGTCCTTTCTTTCTTCCTTCATTATTTCTTTCCTACAACAGCATCCTACTGTATGAGGGAGGAATCTCTCTTAGAAGATAGAACCCTTTTTAGAAACTATGAACCTTCTATCTGTCTGTACTAACATTACCTGCTATCCCAGCCCAAATCAGTGACATCTAAAACGGTCTATATATAACTAACCAAGTGTGGTTTTCATATCAGATACCCCTTTTCCACCGGAAAGAACCGGGTGTTGGTTCAGCGCTAGAGCTGGTGCTGGTTCAAAGTTGGTTCCACTGGCGAACCTTCTAAGAACCGGTTTACCTTTCCATCGGTTAGAGAGCCGTCACAGAGCCGAGTCTGACGTCACTGTATACGTGTCACGTTACACAGCAACGTTAGCGCAGCAGCGGCAAACACAAACACAACATCAACAATGCCGGATGTTGCTTTACTGTTAATGCTCATGGCTCTGTGAACCTGCATTTTCATCCAAACCTGCATTGGCATCCAAAACCGGTGAATCCAACGTGTACGTGCAGCTCCATGTAATCTGTATAAACTGAGGTTGTAATCGAGAAAGTACATGTTAACGTTATTTTATCATTAACACAGAAAAAAGTTAGCCTTAGCATGTAGCTACCTACTATCATGTGTGCTGATAATTGATCATATTGCGGTAAAGTAAAAGTTTATTAAACATTAGTATATTTAAGGTACATTATCAAATGCGCTAACAGTAGCCCCGCCCACAGCCCCGCCCACAGCTCCTGACGCAAGCGGTTCTTAAGTCTAGACCAGCAACGTTTTGGTGCTACTTAAGAACCACTTTTCCTGGTTCAGAGTCGGTGCTCTGGCTGTCGAAAAAGAAAGAACTGGTTATAAATTAGGACCGAACCAGCACTCAAACTGCCTCGATTTAAAAGGGGCAACAGAGGATTCTTTCCTAAAAGGTAGAACCCTTGAAGGAAGCAAAGAACCACCGTACCAAATGAACCTATAAAAACCCCTCGTTTGTGTTGCATCTTTCCTTCCCAACAGTGTGCACCTATCAGGGAGGTTTCTATCTCAAAAGTTGGAACCCTTTAAGGAGCTACTGTAAGAACCCACTGTCTGTCTATGCTAGCCTTAACTTCTATTTCAACCCACATTGTTGCTTTCTTAATAATTCTATGTAGAACATGGATGCGTAATTATCCAACAAACCACCTTCTTTCTTCTTGCTAATTCATGCAATTGCACGGTCTCCCTTTAAAAATTGATTTGTTACTTATCACTTCCCTTCTCGGAATTGTCTCCTAACAATGGCCTGACACTTCTTACTTGTGCACAATGCTCTGAGTTCCCTAATTAATCTGAAGAGAGGAAGATATTGCTTTTGGGACACATTTGGTTGTCGGCTCAGGGCCACCTCAACCCAGGCTTCTGATAACGCATAAATAAATTTGGGAATGATAGAAAGAGTGAGAGAGAGAGAGAGAGAGAGAGAGAGAGAGAGCGAGAGAGAGAGAGAGAGAGAAAAGAGAAGGGGGCGAAATTTCCTCCCTCCCTCTCAATTTCACTCCGCTCAAAATAGGTTTTACGAGGACAGGGAGCACTTCATTTTCAATTTAAAGAAGGGAAAGGAGATAGGCAGCGTTCTGATTAAGTGGAAGTGAAGACGAAAAGGTGTTGAAATTTGCTGCCAGCTTTATTACATGCAAAGTACAGTTGCAAAGGAAATGATTATTCCCTAATTGACAGCAATATATTGGTTTGCTGGCCATTTTAAGCACCACACTCTTGAATTCTCAGCTCTGATTGGTCGATTTCAGAACGGCGATGTTAAATTTTCAAACTTTTGTAATTTTTGCTATTTATTCATTCATTCATTCATTCATCTTCTACCGCTTATCCGAACTACCTCGGGTCACGGGGAGCCTGTGCCTTTCTCAGGCGTCATTGGGCATCAAGGCAGGATACACCCTGGACGGAGTGCCAACCCATCGCAGGGCACACACACACACTCATTCACTCACGCAATCACACACTACGGACAATTTTCCAGAGATGCCAATCAACCTACCATGCATGTCTTTGGACCGGGGGAGGAAACCGGAGTACCCGGAGGAAACCCCCGAGGCACGGAGAGAACACGCAAACTCCACACACACAAGGCGGAGGCGGGAATCGAACCCCCAACCCTGGAGGTGTGAGGCGAACGTGCTAACCACTAAGCCACCGTGCCCCCCTAATTTTTGCTATTATGAATGGAAATTATGGAGTGAGGTTTCTGGAAGGAGTCTCCAAAGTCAGCAGCTTTTCATCGTGGGAAAGTCTATTTCCCGTGTCTTTCTCTGACACACTGAGACTCTCTCACATGTGGGCAAGAGTGGAAAGTTTTCTAATTAACCTTAAGACAAAGACTTAACTTTTTTGTACATGTCCAATTGTCTGCTTCTGGCTGCCTCGACCCTGACATGTGATAATGATAACGGCATGTGAAATTAGAGAGAGAGAGAGAGAGAGAGAGAGAGAGAGAGAGAGAGAGAGAGTGATGAGGTACAAAGCGAACCTCGCTTCTTCAATTGCACAAAAATAGGTTTCGCAATGACGGCGGCCACTTCACTTTTGATTTCGGGAAAGGAAATAAGATAGGGCACGCTGTGATTAAGTGGAACCTAAGATGACTTGAAAGCTCGGTTCATGCCAAGGACAGCAGGAGGATGGAGACAGACTCGGCTGTTTCAAATTCAAATGATTTTGCTCATCGTTTCCTCAAAGGAAAACAGGCTGAGGAACATCAGACAGGACAGACGAGAAACATGAAAAGCTTCATTTGATGTTTCGACATAAAAGGACATGCGTCCTCTAAACATAGGAGACTTGTAGCTTTATGTATAGTTCACGCAACTATAGTTGTGACTACAAAAGAATGCATATAAAGCTAGGAATGGTTTCCTGAGGGTGGGGTTTGCAACCGTATTCGCTTTCCTGAGAACTAATTCAGAAGAAACTTGGCAGGATTGATGTGCCAGATCCTGACAGACTTCGGTGATTCATCCCTTCTGCTTGGAGATTTCTGCACTTCTGACTCACAGGGTTCCACGTGGATTCCCTAAAGGTCCGCGCTTCGCCAACTATCATCCTTTATGGAGATTTTTACTTTCTAAGACGTGCTGCTGCTTAATAAGGACGTTATTTGTTTTTATGTATTTATGCATTCATACACTAACTACATTAGTTACCTTCGGTAATGGTAGCATTCACGGGCGGGATATGTTATAGTGTGAGTAATGAAAATTCCAACAAGAAGAACATGTGTATGTACTTTAAGATGCACCCTACGTCTGGCGGACTCTACTGAATACTTTTGTTTTTAAATGATACTAACCTTCTAACATTCATGCACAAGACCCTGGTACGTAGTAAGTACGTAGTGCATAGTTTAAGTGTGCAATATCTTATTCTATTCATTGCCTCTGAATCCCTAACGATGGTAAGATGTAATGTTTGACTGGCATTCACTAAATTCCAGGGGTTTCGTTACCACGACGTAAAGTGGGCGTGTTTCTGGAGGTCTTGGAAAAACCTCTCTCTTTCAAAAAAAAAAAAAAAAAAAAGAGCATACCTACGATGGATAATGAAGGACAAAACAGTCATACAGGTAGATTTTATATTTTATATCTATTATGCTTTATTATCTTACAGTTAAGCTATTTTCAAAAACAAATAAACAACCAAAAACTACGGTTAGGGTTAGACTATCAAATAGGCCACGCCTACCCAATGACGCAATATCTGTTACGCTGTTCTGGAAATCCCTGGAAATAAGTGCATCCCAATGTTGACTCTTGTTGAGTTTTACACACGTTTAAGGAGTCAGAGCTTTGAACTGCTTTGCAGACATTCTATCAGTGCTCACACAAGTGAAGTGCTTTCTCTCACTCTTTCTGTCCTAAATATCCTCTTGGGGATTAATAAAGTGTTCTCTGCTTTACTCTTCTCTTTCATGTGTGAGTTGGTCTGAATACCTGCTTCACCGCTACATGTTCACAACTACACTTGTTGCTACCGATCTGTACCTGTAACCGAACGTAAATATGTTGATGGGAAAATTCAGTTGTTTTTCCTTTGATATTTTCAAGTTTTTTTTTGCGCTATCATTTAGCGCAGTTCGGCGTCATTGACCGCGAAATACGTCCTGACGTTACGATGACGTCTTTTCATCAAAATGGCAACATCCGCTAAGTTTTAAGACCGATTCCGATCCGGAAACGTGTGCATCCCTAATAATCCTCATTATCATTAACACGTACTAAAACACCATGTAGGCGTTTTTTCAATTACTATTCAAAGCATGTAGCATAAAAAAATATCCGTGTGAAATGAAAAGATCTCCTCGGAGGATCCGACAGTCAAATTTATCGGCTGCTTCCTAATCCGTTTCATAACGTTCTGCTTCATATTTGATAATGTCGAGATGAAATCGGGGGCTGTAATTACATTTCCTTTTAAACTTTCATCTCAGTCATTGAACCTAAAAAAAAGAAAGAAAGAAAAAAAAAACGACTGACATTTCTCACTTTCTAAATTAGAAGCGCAGGGTAAAGAGACGCTACGAGTTTGCCGAGCAAATTCATACGCAATCAGAAGTCCTGAGGAGTTTGTTAAACGTCACATAGCCTGCTTTTATTCTACACACACACACACGCACACACACACCATTTTTGTAATCAGTACTATGACCTTTGCTGATTAAACACTTTTATATGAACAGCATAATTTTTTTTCTTGCCGCAAACTGAAACATTTTTCAATCTGCTTCGACTTTTCTGAGTTTGCGTTTTTTTGTTTTTTTTTAATTAATAATGACTGATTTTTTTTTATCTGTTTATCTTTACATTAAGTGCTCTATACATTACAGCAGCTATATTCAGTCACAGTAAATTTTATTTTTAAACCTCGCTTCCTGTTATTATGTTATGTTCTGGCTGCTGATTGGCCGGTGCTGGTCTCAATTATCGCCCTATCGTCTATATTGCATTGTCATTCTCTCAACCCCTCTTTATTCTCCTCTACCTGTTTTTCTCTGTTTCTTTTCTCCTCTCTCATCCCTCGGTCTTGCCATCTCTCTATCCTTGTCTCTCTTTTCCCCTCAACACCCTTCCTGTTTTTTGTTCCTTTTTTTTAATCCTTCACTCAGCATTTCAATTCCCTTCTTGCACTGCACTCCATCTCACTTTACTTCCCTCATCCTTCTCCCCTAGCATCTCTCCTTTCCTCCTCTCTCTCTCTCTCTCTCTTCTTCGTCTATCTATGATTTTGTCTCTTGTGGTGTCTCTTTTATTTCCCCTCACTCTCACGTCTCTCTTTTCATTATACACTCCTATCATTTTCTCCATCTTGTTCTCTCATACACCCATTCTCATTTCTCTCTCTCTCTCTCTCTCTCTCTCGCTCTCTCTCTCTCCCTTTCTCCCTCCCTGTCCCTTGGCTCTCACTCGATCTTTCTCTCTTCGCCGTCATCTTTCCTCTACCTTTCTCTAAGTCTCTGTCTCCTACCTCCTCCCTCTTGATCCCTTTCTTCTTTTCTGTGCTGTCATCCTTTATTTTTCTCCCACTCGTTTATTTTTTCCCTCTGTCGAAAAAATCTCCCTTGTGTTTTCGCTCATGGCTTCTTTTTCTCATGAGACGTACCTCTGTCCTGGATAAAAAACTGATGTGCGGTTTTCTCTTCACTCGTTCATTGTGCACATGCCGAACTGACGTGACCTCCATAGGGATCTCTCTCTCTCTCTCTTTTGTGGCCTCCTGTCTGTCTTTGTGCAGCACCCAAAAAGACCTCATCTGACAGGATGCACTTATAGAGCTCCACGATCAGCACTAACAGTCAGTAAGCGTTAATGTCAAGGCTAAAAGATGGATAATTATCAACATAGAAGGGATGCGATAAATCAGAGACCTCTTACGCCACAGCAGAACGGTATGTCTTACTATTTATCTGTTTATATGTGCATTAAAATGCATGTAATCATCACCAAACAAGACAGTTCCTGTGTACCATGTGTACTGTACCATCATCTTAACAAACTCAACTTCAAGCCAGAACACATCTTTCTGATGAGAAAGAAAGAGAAGAGAATGTTCACACTGAAGTCATATGACAGGAAGTAACCACCTTTTTCAAATGTGGAGAGCTGAAAAGCATGTCAGGTTACACGACGAGTCCAAGCTTGAGAAGGTTGAGCTACAACAAGAACCTCAGACTACACTGGGCATAAACTGGGCAGTTCAAAAAGACTCATTTTTACAAACCAAATACATAAAAAGCAGCTGGAGATTGTTTTACTCCATCCTGAAACTCCTGATGTGAATCTGCATGACGTCTGACTGGATAACTGGATGAAAGAGCAAAGTGTAATGAAGTGACTGTGGAAGTTAACATTTCCTGACAACTCTGACTCATATCTACAGGATAGAGTTGTACAGTCAAGACCGCCCCTCGTGTCCTCTAGTTTTCTCTCTTTCTTCATTCTTTTTATACATTTTACAGATTTTTTATTTTATTTTACTGATACTGTATATAATATACTAACATGATGTGTATACCGGACAGACATATAGACAGACAACCTTCTCAAATACTGCTTACAACATACTGACACAAAAAAAAAATTAAAAAAAAATTTGACAAATGTTCTATTTAAAAATTAAATTAAAAAATAATAAAAAGAATTAAGGTGAAACAAATTATTATTATTATTATTATTATTATTATTATTATTATTATTATTATAACATATTAATTCATTCATTCTGCCTCGCATTACAAACGTTTATTTATTTTTTAAAACATTATATAAATACTACATTATATCATTAAATAAACAAAATTACTAAATAAGTAAATAAATAAATTAATGTATTATTATTATAAATAATAATAATAATAATAATAATAATAAAATATTTATTCATTCATTCTGCCTCATTCTTGCATTACAAACATAATATAATTATTTATTATTTTTAAACATTATATAAGTGTAGAAACTAATTTTGCCACATAAAGTTTATCATTATATAATATAATATTATTAAATAATTGCATTAAATAATTCTAAAATAAATAAGTAAATAAATAAATGTATTATTATTATTATTAATAATAATAATAATAATAATAATAATAATATTAATAATATTAATAATAATAATAATAATAATAATAATAATAATAATAATAATGTATGTATTTATTTATTTATTCCGCCTCACATTGGGACCACAGTTGTTTATTTTTTCCCAGCATCCCTCAGTGTATAAGAGTGAAATTCCCTCTGATGGATTCCAGCTGAAAGGTTAATGAAGCAATTAAAAGTCTCTTTGGGGAACTGAGAGCAAGTGAACGTGACTCTGCTGGCACGCGGTTCGGCTGCAGGTACACACCGCCATGGAGCATGCTGGGAAAAGTACACTATGCAGTGGGTCACCTTGTCTTATGTACATGTGATCTGCATTCATTTAGTCCTTTATTTTATTATTTATCAGCTTGACCTTTTGAAGTGTTTTATTTTGATCTTGTATTCACTGGTGCTATTCGACCTGGTTATAATTGTATTATTTTATTTTACACATAAAAGAGCTTTATTGTATTTAATAATGTGTTTATAATGGCTTTATATTTACTGTTATATATATATACTGCCTTAAATATTACAGTAAATATAACTGCTTTATCTTTGTACTCTGTATAAACTTAAAGGTCATTTAAAATGAATTATTTAATCATTTTTTATTCATTTTTGTTTGTAAGGTTTGTCAGTTTTTTTGCATTTTTAACTTGTTTTGTTTTATCCTTTTATCCGATAGGTGTCGCTATTCCGTCATTATTAATTCATTTCTTAAACTTAATACTTATTCGACTGATTTCATTCCTTAATAAAGAACTGAACAGAAATTAATGATGAACTGATGAATCAATCACTGATCTGTCTTACACACACTCACACACACACACACACACAAATAGATGCATTATTGTAATCGCACCACAACAGTACGACAAAATTAAATGTTTGTGTAAAAAAGAAATTACCGAACAACGAAGAATAAAAAAGGGATAAAAATGAGAACAAATGTTGAACAAACTTAGTATAACTTGTGCAGATGAATACATGTATATGTACAAATGTACACACACACACACACAGAGGTGTGTGACGTAAATGCAAGTGAATGGAGCTGATGATTTTCCCACTGTGAGTTATAATTAATCTCTCAGTGTGGAGCAGTCAGGCGAGGACCTGAGCTAGGAGACATCCTAAACACACACACACACACACACACACACACACACACACTCTCTCTCTCTCTCACACACAACACAAAAATTTGACCAGTTCCAGACAAGGATGACATCATCACTCTCACTGGAGTTTCACTCCACAGCATAGTCCGAGCCAAACAGGAGAACCTCTCTCTCACACACACACACACACACAAACACATACACACACGCACACACACACACACACACACCTTCCTCTCACACATTATCATGAGAGATCTCTGTCTTTCTCTCCCTCACTTTTCGTGTTTTTTCCCGCTGCTATTCACCGCCTATTTCTCACTCTGTCACTCTGACAGCCGTCTCTGTCCATCCGTCTGTTTCTACCTGTCTGTCTCTGTCACATGCCTCTTACTCGCTCTATCACAACAACGATGATTAAGATTATGATCCCTCGCCTTTCTTGGTGGTAACCTCATGAAGATTGCCAAAGAAAAAAAAAAGATGAGGTTTGTATGATTCATTAATGTGGTTCATTATTGTGGTTTAAACCCTAATCCATTTCCTTTTAAAAAAAAAAAAAAAAAAAAAAAAAAAAAAAAAAAAATTTTGATGAAATATCAAATTTAGGTACAGATTTTAGCTTGAATTTTTCAGTCTAAAAATTTATCAGATCATCCAAGTGCTTAGATTTTAGAAACTCAGGTGTGCGTAGATCAGTAATTTTGTCTAAACTGATGTTCTCTATGGATTTTTTCCCCAAAATAAACCAATAATAAATCAACTACTTTCCATTCTGCACAAGTCATCCTTCAGATTTTTGTGTCGGACAGGGTTGCCAGGTCTGTTACTCTTTCTCTCTCGCTCTCTCTCTCGTCACAGTTCTAACCAGAGGAACCCAGAGGAACCCCATAATTCCCATATATTCTTTAAATAGAGAGCTTTTTGTATGTATGTTTGTTTGTTTATAATCTTTTTCCCCTAATCCTTAAATAAGGATTAGAAAGCAGACAAGTTTCCCGAAGTAAATATTAACAGACAGAGTCGACACATTATGCATTAAAAGCATTTTGTGGAAAAACCTCAGACCTGGCAACACATCTTTGCAACGTCATATTTGGCTCAGTTGGTTCTCTCGAAACAGTTCTTTGAGATTCTTTATAAGACGTGTTAGTTGAGTTTTATTTGAGTTTTGTTGGACCATGTAAACTGGCAACTTGCTGGTATTATGAGAAATGATAGAAATGATAAATGGAGCGCTCAGGGTCTTTTTTTTTCCTTCTTTCTCACTTGAATCCTTGGCTGGCGCATCTGTTTCACTCTTTTTTACTTCTTATCAGATCATAATTTACCATTAGAATCTCTCTCTCTCTACGACCGTCTCTGGCCCATCTGTCTTTCTCGCCCTCGCAGTCGGACCGTTTCTGTCTCTTCACCACAACCCACACTGATCAGATGTTCACAGGAATGCTGTGTTGAACATGGGAGAACCTCGTCCCACTTTTCTACGCCGTATTGAGTGAAACACTGAACTCACTGAATTCTTTAAGCTAAGAAAAAAGGAAGAAGAAAACATAGGATTTATCCCTAGAATGAGTCAATTGTTTAGATCACAGTTTGCTAGTTTAGAATGAAAGACAGGAACCGGGAGACAACGGTGTGTGGTCGTAAAGACCGACAATCCACAATGACAGCCAAAACGCCAAGGAAAGGATACTAGATATTGACATCAGGCTCATACAGAGATCCAGTGGTATAAATGAATGAACAGGGAAATAGTAAATAATGAGTTTTTCCTTGTTTAAAGTCCTTGTGACTCGTTCGACCTGGTACTCCATATCTGCTACTCAGTCATCCTTTAAAGCTAATACAAAATCTTTTATGATAACCACTATGGCCAAAGATGGACTGCAAGATCAATTTGTTGTACAGTTTATGCTGGATAGAAAGCTACTGAGAAACAAAGATATGAGACGATACCACGAGCATCAAAGTGCGTGAACTCTCAAAAGCCAAAAGAAATCGATTCCTATTCACGCGAGGAAGAACTGCGGGTTTATCGACGCAGACAGAAGACAAAGTCTGAAGTAGTCGCTCCAGATGGCTCACTAATTGGACTGTCAGTATATCCAAAGTTCTTATCAAGCACTTGTTAATTACACTCAGAAGTTAATGTAGATTTTTAAGTCTGATGTCACATGATCTGAGCACGTGTACGGAGGCTTGAGCAGGAATGAGAAAAGATCTCTAACATTCATGAAGCCCTTGTGGCACCTGGCCAGTTGGATAGTATCCGATAAACGGATGATCTCCGTGTATTCTGGACATCATGGTGTACAGTAACTCCTTCCAGTCTCTATAACTGCCTGATTCATCCTCGTGCTTTACCCCTGTTTGAAGCAACTGACTCACCTTCTGCTGCTGTGGATGGACCCTAAAGAATTGCACCTCTTTACTTAAAATAGCCCAATTCACACCCTTGTTTCCATGAATAACCTCGCCTGGAATCTGCTGCTCTAATCATAATAACCTCTCTGGAATACCAAGTACACGAATGATAGCTGATGGACTCTCAGGACACCATTTGATTTATAATAAATGAGGGTTTTTCGTATCAGCCATTGTTCTGTGATTCCCATCATTTCATAAGCATCATAAATGGATGAGTCACTGCATCTCTCTCTGCTTTGAAAATACACTGTGTGGTCAGTCAATCAATGTGTCTAGACCGGGCACAGTGAAACGAGCTGAAATTTGATTAAAAACACACGGATGCTTTTGATGAAGGCATCAAAAACGAGACACGTCCAGACGGTTTCGTTGCCACTTTAAGCATAATCACTTTACACGCGGTCAGCGTTCGGGATCAAGTTTAACGAAGAAAGGAGTACACTGGCTATAAATTTCACCTGTCAACGTCGACCTCACTCCTAAATCCAGGAAATGAAGTTAGACTGTTTACAGAAGTCAGTGAATTCAACATGATGGGTAGTGAGTCTGAATTCAAAATGAAATCAGATGCATAAACGTCTGTACGCTTGCTCTACAAATATTGTTGTTTACTATACACCAGAGGTGGGAGTAAGTCACACACGTGCAAGTCACAAGTAAGTCTCAAGTCATGAATGTCAAGTCAAAGTCAAGTCGAGTCTTTTTTTTAATATTTGTCAAGCAAGTCTCAAATTTGCGACTTAAGTCTGACTCGAGTCAAGTCGAGTCCCCCATCTCTGAGTCATTTAACTCAAGTCCAAGTCGAAGTCTCAAGTCATGAATGTCAAGTCAAAGTCAAGGCGAGTCTTTTTTTAATATTTGTCAAGCAAGTCTCAAGTCTCAAATTTGCGACTTAAGTCTGACTCGAGTCAAGTCGAGTCCCCCATCTCTGAGTCATTTAACTCATGTCCGAGTCAAGTCTCAAGTCATGAATGTCAAGTCAAGTCAAGTCGAGTCTTTTTTAATATTTGTCAAGCAAGTCTCAAGTCTCAAATTTGCGACTTAAGTCTGACTCGAGTCGAGTCATATGACTCGAGTCCCCCATCTCTGCTATACACTTACTTCTGGACTAGCAACACAATTAGTATTAGCTCACAATTTAGTTACAGAGATTTATGCTATCGGCAGCTATAAATACTTAAACTTGTAAACAAACAAAAATCCTTAACAAGCCTGGAGGCTATTTATTTTTTATTTATTTTAGATTTAATTTTCCAATGTTAGTCACATTTGAATACGCTACAGGTAATAAGCTGTTAGACTCCTTAGCTAGTAAGCTAGGACGTATAAAATAATACTTATTTCTGTAAAATCTACTGAACCGGGATGTAGTTTTCTTTTAAACATGATTCATCCCATCGCAGGGCACACACACACTCTCAATCACTCACACACTCACTCACTACGGACAATTTTCCAGAGATGCCAATCAACCTACCATGCATGTCTCTGGACCGGGGGAGGAAACCGGAGTACCCGGAGGAAACCCCCGAGGCACGGGGAGAACATGCAAACTCCACACACAAGGCGGAGGCGGGAATCGAACCCCCAACCCTGGAGGTGTGAGGCGAACGTGCTAACCACTAAGCCACCGTGCCCTAAACATGATTTATTTTTATTTTATTATATCTTCAAAGTAAATTTTGGTATCAAACTGATCAAGCTACTAAAATTTCTGCTCTCTGAGATGCTTGTTATTTTCAAGATAATTTATTTTCTTGAAATTTGTTTCTTCAGCCACTAAAATTCCGTTTAAGTTTATCCATAACACATCTCAGACTAAAAGAGTCCTGACTCGTTTTATATCAGACTTGTGGCCATAAAACGATTCATTTCTTTATACTGATTGAAAATGTCCCATAAGTCTTAATTACCCATTAATAATTAGATATATCACATTCATAGCTGGTAAAGGTAAAGTTTTACAAACCCTTCATGAATCCCAAATGACTTTTATCCATCCATCAATCTCTCTCTCTCTCTCTCTCTCTCTCTCTAATCGTTTAAATATCAGAATTGTGGACTATGCGTTTTGCCGTTGACAGTAACACACTTCACGAAAACTCAGTGACGGAAATGTTTTGTACGTTTGCTCAGAATAGAATCTGAGACGAAGACGTGTCAGAGTGCAGCAGTATTTATTTAGGCTGCGAGAACAGCAGCTGTAGGTGGTGCTTCATCTGCGAAGGAGCAAAAGGCCATAAATCGCTGCAGTGAAAGCAACATAAAGCTCAAACAAGCTTGCAAAATGATGTTTCAGCTTTATTTAGCTATCAGCTAGCTGTGAAGTCATGGCTGTAAATATGTATTTCTATTCAACACGAATTATTAAAGGAATACAGGCTCAGGAACTGTGAAGCAGCCTATAAAACACTGTAAATGTCTCAGTAATTCTTCCAGTAAGTCAAAAGAGTCTATTCTTAGTAGGAAAGGAAGCCGAGCATGAAGCTGTTTCTTCCATCTGACTGCACGCTGAACCTCTGCAGTTTGACATTCTCATGGTATGATAACCTTGTCAAAATACATCACAGGAGTTTCCCAAGTCATCAGTTTAAAAACACACAAGCATTCTGAGCATTGTATTTCTGTAAAAGTGTTGCGAATATCTGAACGTGTCGGGATTTTCTGCCATCGGTGAAACGGCTGAGGAAAATGTTTTGGCATTCACATCATGTAGGGATGTAAAATACTCCTACACAGGCAACATTTTCAGGGAGGAACTATTACATCACAGCCACTTTCATTCGTGATTGGTCAGAAGGTGTTGATTGGTTTTCCTCAGCAGAAGCTTTGAGAGTTGTAGCGGCTACGTGGTTTATATCAACACGCTTATTCTAACCAGGGAAAAGTTAAAAACCCTTTCTTTGGGAAAACGATAGACACGTAATGCCTCGGGGGTTTCCTCCGGGTACTCCGGTTTCCTCCCCTGGTACAAAGACATGCATGGTAAGTTGATTGGCATCTCTGGAAAATTGTCCGTAGTGTGTGAGTGCGTGAGTGAATGAGAGTGTGTGTGTGTGCCCTGTGATGGGTTGGCACTCCGTCCAGGGTGTATCCTGCCTTGATGCCCGAAGACGCCTGAGATAGGCACAGGCTCCCTGTGACCCGAGGTAGTTCGGATAAGCGGTAGAAAATGAATGAATGGTATTTAACAAAGAAGATGACTGTTAATATGCTGATGTCTTCTGTGAGGAAACATTTAAGATTTACATATTAAACTGTTTTTAACCAAAGAAAAGTCTTGAGTTTTGAAAGTCAGATTATTTTGCTCTTTGACTTTTATTAACTTTTAATCTTGACTTATTATCTTATTACCTTTGAAATAGAAAAAAGAGATAACCAGGAGCAAACCACTGCATTATACTGTATATACACCAATAAGTCCAAATAATTAAGATCACTTACACCGTCAGTTAAGATAAAATCTACATCGTGCTGCTAATTAAACCAAATGATCACAGGGTCTTGTTAAATTTATATAAAGTTACATCACGAATAATCCAGTGCTCTGAGCCACAAATACGGCTGTAATGTGAGGCACGAATTCTGAAACCTTTGGTATGAACTGTCTCAGAATTCAACAGTAACCACCGGATCTTACATCAGCTACGAACCCACGACAATGCACTTCACTGCGATGAACCGCAGTCTATTTTTAAGACAGAGCAAGCTTGTGCTTCGACAACGTTTTTAACCAGATTCCACTTTTGAACTGTCTGTCTTCGCAGGTGAGCAGCCTTGTGTACTCGGAGCTTCATTCCGTCGTGCCAGCGCATAAATGTACCACATCCGAGTCGGGTCTCCGAAAAAAAACTTTGCCCTAGTTAGGATTACTGTTCCTAAGGTGTTAAAGTGGGGTGTATGCAGAAATCTTATCAGAAACCTTAATGTAGATTTATATCCATAACAAGCAAACCAGAGGTGATGAAGAAATTTTAGAAGAAGCCTCGAGCGGAACTTAAAAGAGAACCCATGCGCTTTAGTGAAAAAGTAACATGTGGAAAAGATGGTCGGGATGAGAATATTCATTCATTCATTCATTCATTTTCTACCACTTATCCGAACTACCTCGGGTCACGGGGAGCCTGTGCCTATCTCAGGTGTCATCGGGCATCAAGGCAGGATACACCCTGGATGGAGTGCCAACCCATCGCAGGGCACACACACACACACTCTCATTCACACACGCAATCACACATTAGGGACAATTTTCCAGAGATCCCAATCAACCTACCATGCATGTCTTTGGACCGGGGGAGGAAACCGGAGTACCCGGAGGAAACCCCCGAGGCACGGGGAGAACATGCAAACTCCACACACACAAGGCGGAGGCGGGAATCGAACCCCCAACCCTGGAGGTGTGAGGTGAACGTGCTAACCACTAAGCCACCGTGGACAGTCCAGGGTGTATTCTCACCTTGCACCCCCACATAACCATAAGGACAGTCCTTATGGTTATGTGGCATTATGGACACTTTTCTGGCAGTATTCAAACACAAGATGATATTTTTTGCCAACCTGTGAGAACTTGAGCTAGCGAGGATATCAGTTTGTCAGAGTAGACAATTTCCTTCTGTCAATAAACTCATGTATTTGCCTTAAGTAGGTGTTAGGCTTGTGGTGGAGCCAAAGCCTATCCAAGGATCTCTGGGTGCAAGGTGAGAATACACCCTGGATTAGACACCATGGCTCAACCTGTATGCACACTTCTGGAGAGGTTGAAAGAGGTTTAGGGATCAGTTTCTGCTCTTTGTTTTTGTTCTTGATGTAAAGAACGATGACTTGATTAGAAGACTTTTGGTAAAGGTTTTTTTTGGATGGTTTGCACTACAACCCAAGCTTATGTCTGATATAGAAAGGTAAAAGAGCAACTCGAAGTGTTTGATTAGGTTGGCTTTATGATTGGGTACACTTCCCTCACCTTCCGTACAAAATACAAGGCCGTAATCACGAGGGAAAGTGGTGCAGAGCAGAATCCATACTGTGACCTTTACAATCAGCCCTGATTTTATCTCCCTATAAACCATGATGTTTCATGTCAAAATTAGCTAAAAGTTTAGTAGAAGCTCCTAAATTCAGTAGTGACAGATTGAGGTCAGATTAAAAACAAAAAAGCAGAAGAATAGTGCGTGATGGGGGTCATATAGTCTGGGTTATGAAAGGCTTCTCATGGACTAGGGAAAGAAAGTCAACATGATTCCGACACATTAAATTAATTACATCAATATAATTTGCCCTTTATTGGTTTATTGTACAAACCTTCAATATGTTTACATTCTGTCTAATGCAAATGTGGTTCTGATTAACATACAGTGAGTTAACCTTGAGCAAACAATAAGGTTTATAATACTGCCTCAACTGTATATTTAGCGATTATAGCAATGGATTTAGAACTGGAATGGTTTGGGATCCTGCATTAAGGGTTGTACTGGTTTTCCATACGGTTTGTAGGGCTAGCAATGCAGAGCTACTGGGCTGATTTTGGCTGTTTTTGTTGAACTAATTTTCCCCAGATAGTGTAGTGTTGCCCTTTTCCATATGAAAATCCTTAACCAAACAACTCCTGACATTGTTACATCAATGCTCTGCCAGAAGCTGTACTTCTACACCAAGATGACACAGAATATGTTTTGCTGAGACCAGATAACACTGTTGTCAAACTTAACATCACACTGCATGTAAACAGCCAATAAGGACTACAGAAATCATGTGATACTGTACATCCAATGTTCAATTAAATTTCCATTCATGTATTTGAACATCATTTAAATGCCTACACCGTACTGTAAACTAAGGTACCCAGATATCCTGCTAACATATCATACATTTCTACCGCTTATCCGAACTACCTCGGGTCACGGGGAGCCTGTACCTATCTCAGGCGTCATCGGGCATCAAGGCAGGATACACCCTGGACGGAGTGCCAACCCATCGCAGGGCACACACACTCTCATTCACTCACGCACTCACACACTACGGACAATTTTCCAGAGATGCCAATCAACCTACCATGCATGTCTTTGGACCGGGGGAGGAAACCAGAGTACCCGGAGGAAACCCCTGAGGCACGGGGAGAACATGCAAACTCCACACACACAAGGTGGAGGCGGGAATCGAACCCCCAACTCTGGAGGTGTGAGGCGAACGTGCTAGCCACTAAGCCACCGTGCTCCCCCCCCAATATCATACATGAAAATAAATAAAAGGGCAAACCATTTTCTAAATCATTTTCTAAATATCCTTTGAATATTCAGCTGTTTTTCTTGAGCTGACAGATTTGTGTAAATCAAGACATTTCCTTTAAAGTTAAAACGTCAGAGAGCCAGCATTCATCCATACCCAATGTGCAATATGAAGGGAAAGGGAGGATAAAAAGTAGACCTTTTTTTTTTTTTGTACGTACAAAGAGCCTCACATCATTCAGGTCAGAGTGTGAAGATCAGACAGAAGTGTGGAAATGACATTTGCTACATGTGTAACGATCGATTCTGAGTGTAAAAGGGAACGAAAATTATAAAGTCCACTGAACTATTTCAGGTGGAGGAAGAGTACAAAAAAGTAGTTTGGTGGGATTCCAGGTCAGACAGACAAACTATTGGATAAAAAGAACATACATTTGCATATTTAAAGCATTAGGTCCTTACAACAGATCAGTCCAAACCTAGAACAAGTAAATGACCAACATTTAGAACCTTGAGTCTTAATTTAGGAGTAGAGTGATACAAATTGGCTAGAGATGCTAATAATATATAAATCTATCAATATAATGTTTAATTTATTGCATTCACAATAGATCATTCAATGTAAACAAGTTTCTCTTTTCCACCGAGGTAGTTTGAGTGCTGGTTCGGAGCCTAATTTAGAACCAGTTCTTTCTTTTCCGACAGCCAAAGCACTGGCCCTGAACCAGGAAAAGTGGTTCTTAAGTAGCACCAAAACGTTGTTGGTCTAGACTTAAGAACTGCTTGCATCAGGAGCTGGGGGCGGGGCTACTGTTAGCGCATTTGATAATGTATCTTAAGTATACTAATGTTTAATAAACCTTTACTTTACAGCAATATGATCAATTATCAGCACACATTATAGTAGGTAGCTACATGCTAAGGCTAAGTTTTTTCTGTGTTAATGATAAAATAATGTTATGTACTTTCTCGATTACAACCTCAGTTTATACAGATTACATGGAGCTGCACGTACACGTCGGATTCGCCGCGTTTGGATGCCAACGTAGGTTCACAAAGCCATGAGCATTATCAGTAAAGCAACATCCGCCACTGTGTATGTTGTGTTTGTGTTTGTCGCTGCTGCGCTAACGTTACTGTGTAACGTGACACGTATAAAGTGACATCAGACTCGGCTCTGTGACGGCTCTCTAGCCGATGGAAAGGCAAATCGGTTCTTAGAAGACTCGTCGGTGGAACCAACTTCGAACCAGCACCAGTGCTAGCTCTGAACCAGCACCCGGTTCTTTCCGGTGGAAAAGGGGTAAAGGTGAATTCTTGTAGCACTAAGCAACAGAACCAACAACATGGTCACCACCTACTGGTGGCCTACAGTGCTGTGGCTGATTTTTTTCTAGTCCAGACTAGATCTTCGGACTTTTTGATCTTCGGACCATTTCACAAGACATGAGTAACATTTTATTATCAGAGATTGAGTAGGAAAATACAGAGACAGAGTTATGACTGAAACTAAACTTAAAACAAAGTCTGTTTTGAACAAACGGGATACAACTTACATGTGTAGCTTGCTTGGTATTCCAAGGACATGACCCAGTCGACCTGTGACAGACTAGCCAAATCACATCATTCATATATTACACCGCTGATAAGATCTCATGATATAATACATTCCTCAAAAATAATACCCTTCATTGTTGATATTATATGTTGTACCTCATATCTAATATAACCACCAGTTTTTTTTCTGTCCGTTTTCTGTAGTCTGTGATCCGGCACGAAAAATATTAGCCCTTTGTGAGTCCACGCAATCTCAGACATCTTGTACACAAACACATTTGTCCTTAATTAAACATAAAAAAAAATGTTTAGTCTGGCAGAAATCTGAATGTTTCATAAACGTCTCGTGAATATTTCTTTTTTTTTTTACATAAAACAGCCCTCTTCACTGCTTGTTTTGATGAAGGGCTCAAAACTATCAAAGAACCAACAGCTTTCTACAAAATAACTTTACAAACAGATTGGGATTTATTTGTTGTCAACAATGAGACTTTTTAGCTTGCTGAGTTTGCATACACATAGATTTCTTTCATTCCGGCTCTTGTCGTGTCTCTGTGAGCGTGATGTGATATGCCTTCGTCACATTTGACTACTCCGTATACTTGTAAAGACTTCAATAAGCCCAATTAGTCTTTTAAAAATACACACACATGACTACATGGTGGTTGAGAGATTTTCATACGCAGTATGTTGGTATCTCGACAGCCGACAGATTGACATGGCGAGAGTTGTCTTCCCATCGCAAGATAAAAAAACGACTGATATCGATGACTCTCCATTTTGCATAGAAATCAGACATGAATATTTCATGAGGTGCTTGTGATTTGCATGTCAAGTTGTGCTTTAAGTAAATGGTGACGGCGAGACAAGTGTCGATTTCAGACATGATGCGACTTCAGGAATTTTGAAAAATGCACGTTTCGGAATTCGTAAGTCCTTATAAAATAAAAAAAAAAAAAAATTTTTTTTTATTGTACCTGTTGGTAACAATCTGTAGATATTTCATAAAAGATAGAATAAAACCAGCCTTTGAAAGTGGAATCAAAATTACCGAGACTTTTTTTTTGCAGGGGATTTATGAAAATGTATGATTTATTAGTTGCGATTTTAAGCGAGAGATCTAACATCTAACATTTAGACATGACTGTGCATTTGGAAAGAAACTCTGAGCTCTGAGCGCTTTGAATGTTGCGATCAAATGTGTCACAAAAGTTAGAAAAAGATCTGTTTTTTTTTCTCCCGGGTTGTCAGGAATCTCCCCGTCTCATTCTGCGAATTTAATACCTTCCCTTTGGTGGTATTCATTTCTACACAGAATTGTCGGTCATGCAGCAGTAAAGCTCAATGCAGGTGTTAAATGAATTCAACTAGCATACACGCCACCCTGTATTTTGCACATTTATGCAGAAACACCCCTAATTGCATATTCATTGTGGCACAAATGGGAAATATGTGCAAGCTAGTATGCTTTTGGTAGGTGTTGCCAAGTTAGTTCAATTTTACACACGTTTAAAAATTTAAAAAAAAGCTACAGCTTTGTTATGGATTATTTTCCCTCAGCTGAGCGGATTCTATCTCCGAACTGCAAACGCTGACCTTTTTCTGAAAGAAACACAAGGATAGTCATGATAAAATGTAGATGGACTGACAGACATACAGGTAGATCTTAATAGATAGTACTTAATAGGACCTGTGGAAATGTTGCTGAAATGAAAAAATACATCAGATAAATAAAAATGGCTGATATATTAAAGGCCACATTTAATCCAGAATGGTTAAGAAACCTCTGCTCAACATCTTCTTACCGGCCGGCTCGACACGATTAGTACTTTTTCAGCAGATAACGGTTAATGAGGCAAAAACCACTGCGGTGCTCTGATTAATTTAGCCTGTGAGTGAAAGATGAGTTAATTATGGTCCAATCTGCAGCTGTGTTAGTTTTTCTGAGTCAAAGTCTTCTCCACGAGGCTCTCGCACGTACATCCAGCTGAGCTCGCCCGCATCCACGTTCACACTTAATTACCTATTATCATGCAAAGACAGCCAGGCCCTTTGTGCAAGCCTAGTAAACATAAAAAACACTTCAACCTGAATTGTGACATTAAAGAACAAATGACGGCATGTGAAATTAGCCGGGTTGGAGCAGAAGACCGAGGAAAGGAGCAGGTAATTTGAATATGCAAATAAAACTGACAAAAAAAATAAACATAAAATTACAAATAAAAATCTGGAACCTTTCATATATTTAAAATTGGAAAAGTGTCTTTATTTCTATGACGCAAATGACAACACCTGAAAAAAACCGCTTCTTCTCAACGATCATTAGCATTCACTTGACAAAAAGGTTTACGGCACCTATCATGTCAAGAGCGATCGTTCACTTTAGAATTTGTTCCGTGTCGCATTATGAAATAAAGGTGAAATAAAGTCCCCTTTACATAAGATCATATGTATTTCTTTGCACGTAAATGAAGATGAAAAACTCTTACCTGTTGTTAAAGAAAGTGAATCACTTTCTGACCAACCAATCAAAATAAAGGGATCAGCAGCACTGACGACATGATGACGTTTTAATTTCATTCATTCATTCATCTTCTACCGCTTATCCAAACTACCTCGGGTCACGGGAGCCTGTGCCTATCTCAGGCGTCATCGGGCATCAAGGCAGGATACACCCTGGACGGAGTGCCAACCCATCGCAGGGCACACACACACTCTCATTCACTCACACAATCACACACTACGGACAATTTTCCAGAGATGCCAATCAACCTACCATGCATGTCTTTGGACCAGGGGAGGAAACTGGAGTACCCGGAGGAACCCCCGAGGCACGGGGGTTAAATAACTTTAATTTCTGAATAGCTCCAATTTCCAGAATTTTCTTTTCCCCGTATTTTGCTAATATTAGTAGGAACAGATATTATTATTATTATTATTATTATTATTATTATTATTATTAATATTATTAAATTTCGAGCTGAGATTTCATTACACCAAAAAAATAAAAAAAAGGTTTTGGTTTCTGTCTTTCTAGCATACACACAAAAATAATAATTAAAGAATAAACGTGTAAAAAGTAAATCAATCCCCCAGAAAGTTTTGTGTATCCCAGGATTTTAAGCTTGTGTTAAAAATAAAATTGCATTTCTGACAATCCCGATGTGAGTTTTCATAGAAGGATCCCAATATTAAAAAAATCTTGAAAAGTTTGGATGGGATAAAATCTCCTTGCTAAAGATTTCCGCAAACATTCGATTCATCTCTACTGTAACTCAAATGTATGAAATAAGATGAAGTTGTATAAGTGAAGAAAGGAGTAGATAAGAAAGTGATTAAATGCTACAGATGGAAGAGGAAAAAGAGCGAGAGTTAAGAGCAGATGGTTACTTGTTTAATTACAGAGGGATCTGAGAGGCCCACCTGGATTAGCTATTAGAACCACGCTCAGAAACTCCGGCACCGGCAGGCCGACTTCCTTACATGCTGCAAAATCAAACACTCTGCTGACTAAAGCGGTGGTTCCTCCAAGGACACCAAGTCTGAAGAGATTACTTTAACCAAAATAAATAAAAAATGTTATGTTATTACACAGACAGACATGTAGAGGTCTATCTATATGCCATGGCCTGGAGGGATGTTGTAATTGGAACACATGAACACAAAAAAATTTAGATTTAAGTAAAAATCTGGTCCACTCAGTCCTCCAAGACCTTAACTACAAAATGAAGTCTTCAAATTGGATTTTCTATTTTGGCTGGATTAATCCCATTGCTTGGGTTTGATTTTTTATGTATTTACTTATTTATTTATTGCAGGTCTTTTAGCCCTGTTCATGGTGGATGTAATGCATGATGTTCAAGACGTAAAAAAAGTAAGGTCTATTTGGGTTAGACTGGGAAGGAAAGAACACCCTACAACTCAATGTGACCAAGAAGATGGTGGTGGATTTTAGAAGAACCCAATCCCTTGTCTGTATCCTTGGGGAAGATGTGGAAGATGTGGGGTAGAATCCGAAAGGTACATATGAGTGCACCTAGACAACAAACTGGACTGAGTACTGAAGCAGTCTACAAGAAGGAAAAAAGTAGATTCTACATTATAGAGGAAGCTCAGGTCCGTCACTGTTGATTGTGGCCAGCACCATCTTATATGAAGCAGGAGATGGCAGCAGACAAAAAACTGATAAGGAAAGCTGGACAGGACATTGGGAACAATCTGATCTCTGGAGGACAGGATGCTGGCTCATCACCTCATCTCTGAGCGTGTTCAGCTCCACATTGTTCGCTCCACTTTCCTAGAACTTAAAGTAATCTAAGAGTACAATTTAAACCTATTAGGGCAAGTTTAGCTTTTGGTTTGGTGCAATTTTAAAAACTTCTAGTGTTCATTTTCTCGTTGGTTGAGAAACTCTGCAGCTCTACAGCTCGGTCCTTTGGCCCTGCTTTGCAACGCAACTACTGTATATACAAAACTATGCTGCAACAAAACACTTTGAATCTTTGAAAAATTCATCTTAAACAAGTTATATACAAAGTTAGCTAAAGCCTGGTTCACAAATGTGGCCTTAGCTTAGGCTTAGCTTTCGCAAGTTACTTTATATTTTAGAATCATCCATCCATCCCTTTTCTGTTCCGCTTTTCCTACACAGGGGAGCATGGAGTCTAAACCAGGGGTCTTGGGGCACAAGGTATGGGCACCCTGAACGGGGTGCTAACTCATTCATTCATTTTCTACCGCTTATCCGAAGTACCTCGGGTCACGGGGAGCCTGTGCCTATCTCAGGCGTCATCGGGCATCAAGGCAGGATACACCCTGGACGGAGTGCCAACCCATCGCAGGGCACACACACTCTCATTCAACTACCATGCATGTCTTTGGACCGAGGGAGGAAACCGGAGTACCCGGAGGAAACCCCCGAGGCACGGGGAGAACATGCAAACTCCACACACACAAGGCGGAGGCGGGAATCGAACCCCCAACCCTGGAGGTGTGAGGCGAACGTGCTAACCACTAAGCCACCATGCCCCCCGGGTGCTAATTTATTGATGTATGTCAGCCTTTAATGTATGGTCTAGGGGAAGAACCCAGACAAAAGCAGCAAAGAACAAGGAACCATTCTGTGAAACATTATTTCTTTTTCTCCAGTTTGGAGATATCTATAATTGAACCTGCAGTGTTTCCTCCTCCAGGATGTCTCTGTTTTCCTTGGCTGCATGAATCATCAGCCTTCTTGCATCTATTCCTACCACAAATTTTAATTCAAGGAGCTTTTTTGTCAAAGATTAGGATTAGGATAGATTAGGACACATGCCAAAATGCGCTCAAATGCAGAAACACTGCAGGGGTTTAGTCCTTTGCTTTAACATAATTTAAGCAAGCATCAGCTAATTATCAAACTCTGCATGAGAGCAGTCAGCAGGGAATTTGCCAAGAAGGGACAGCACTTGACCTGAATCCTGTAATCAATACGTAGCCAGAACCTCACTACAGCATGATATGAACCTGAATGTACTGTACAGACAGACAGCTCGGCTTAAGATTCCCAAATGCAGTGAAGTGTCTTTCACAATAACACTTTTTCTTATTAACACATATCTAATTTGTCTTCCATTATCAAGTGCTCTTGCATATAGCTGGCTGTCAAAGAACAGGAGCCAGATCCACCATTACACTTCAGAAATGTCACTGTTTTTTTTTCCATTACACAAAGCAAGCACCTATTCAAGTATTCGACAGGTGAAACCAACACAACACTTTAAAAAGAACAGCTCTCAAAAATGAGAAGAAGCAGATCTCTTCTTCAAATTACCATGGTCCATTTCATCTGGATCTCTCCTTCCCTCTTCACTTCATTCCTCCTCTCTCACTGTCGCTGTGGAAACCTGGGCCATCAGCCACTCAGGGAGCTATTTCATTCATTCATTCATCTTCTACCGCTTATCTGAACTACCTCGGGTCACGGGGAGCCTGTGCCTATCTCAGGCGTCATTGGGCATCAAGGCAGGATACACCCATCGCAGGATACACCCATCGCAGAGTGCCAACCCATCGCAGGGCACACACACACACACACACTCTCATTCACTCACGCAATCACACACTAGGGACAATTTTCCAGAGATGCCAATCAACCTACCATGCATGTCTTTGGACCGGGGGAGGAAACCGGAGTACCTGGAGGAAACCCCCGAGGCACGGGGAGAACATGCAAACTCCACACACACAAGGCGGAGGCGGGAATCGAACCCCGACCCTGGAGGTGTGAGGCGAACGTGGTTCCCACTAACCCACACGTGCTAACCACTAAGCCACCGTGCCCCCCGGGAGCTATTTCTACTTTGCTAATCTAGTTAATATGTTTACAAAATGGTGAATCAAGATCTTCAGGGTACAATGGAGAGAGATCCCAATATAGGTGAAACAATATAGGTGAGTCTATCAAGTCTATTGATTCATCAATCTGCAGTAATCACTCTATGCTTGTGAGGTGATGTGACATACAGCTAGGTTTGGTGTCCCATACTCAGGGTTTGGTGTCCCATACTCAGAATTTGTTCTCTTAACCCATCCAAAGTGCACACACACACAGCAGTGAACACACACACCGTGAAAACACACCCGGAGCAGTGGGCAGCCATTTATGCTGCGACACCCGGGGAGCAGTTGTGGGGGTGCCTTGCTTAAGGGCACCTCAGTCGTGGTTTTGCCGGCCCGAGACTCGAACCCACAACCTTAGGGTTAGGAGTCAAATTCTTTAACCATTAGGCCACGACTTGTCTGGGTTATGGTAGAGCCTGGTTCATAGCATAAGAAAACAGTCCACTACAGGGCACACATTTACACACGCATTCACACCTAGGGGCAGTTTAGGACAGTCAATCCACCTCCTACCATGTGTTTTTGGAGGTAAGTGGAAACCTGTCGAGCTCTGAAGAACAAGGGTAACATAAGGTAATATACTGACTTATTTCTGCATCTATAGATTGTACAGTATCTTCATGTGACCACAGGGGAAACTGGTTATTATTGTCTTAAATATTTAAAAAACATCTGTTTTAAATCCTATTAGGAAAATGAATTTTTCAATGTGCAGACATGAACGCGAGAGTGTGAAAATTGGCACTGCAGCTGTTCCTCTTAAAGCTAGGCGTCTAAAATTTAGAGGGTAGAAAAGCATCAGTATTAAATCAGACATGTTCCAGGCACAGTGGCTTAGTGGTTAGCACGTTCGCCACACACCTCCAGGGTTGGGGGTTCGATTCCCGCCTCCGCCTTGTGTGTGTGGAGTTTGCATGTTCTCCCTGTGCCTCGGGGGTTTCCTCCGGGTACTCCGGTTTCCTCCCCCGGTCCAAAGACATGCATGATAGGTTGATTGGCATCTCTGGAAAATTGTCCGTAGGGTGTGATTGCGTGAGTGAATGAGAGTGTGTGTGTGCCCTGCAATGGGTTGGCACTCCATCCAGGGTGTATCCTGCCTTGATGCCCGATGACGCCTGAGATAGGCACAGGCTCCCCGTGACCCGAGGTAGTTCGGATAAGCGGTAGAAAATGAATGAATGAATGTTCCAGGTATGCAACTAGCCAGAGGTAAGGGGGGCATATCCAATTTGAATAGTTATAGTCTTTGCTTGTTTCTGGATTATTCTTGGAACTGGTACATCAAGCATTTTTTATTTGTTCTAAAGATTTAAAGAAAAATATAAGGAACATACACTCACCGGCCACTTTATTAGGTACACCTTACTAGTACCGGTGTGGTCTTCTGCTGCTGTAGCCCATCCGCCTCAAGGTTCGACGTGTTGTGCATTCAGAGATGCTCTTCTGCATCTTCTTCAGTTACTGTTGCCTTTCTATCAGCTCGAACCAGTCTGGCCATTCTCCTCTGACCTCAGGCATCAACAAGGCATTTGTGCCCACAGAACTGCCGCTCACTGGATATTTTCTCTTTTTCGGACCATTCTCTGTAAACCCTAGAGATGGTTGTGCGTGAAAATCCCAGTAGATCAGCAGTTTCTGAAATACTCAGACCAGCCCGTCTGGCACCAACAACCATGCCATGTTCAACGTCACTTAAATCACCTTTCTTCCCCATTCTGACGCTCGGTTTGAACTGCAGCAGATCGTCTTGAACGTGTCTACATGCCTAAATGCATTGAGTTGCTGCCATGTGATTGGCTGATTAGAAATTTGCGTTAACGAGCAGTTGGACAGGTGTACCTAATAAAGTGGCTGGTGAGTGTATAAAGAGCAGTTAAATAACCTTTAACTCGTTTCAACTGACAAATTTTTTAGGAGGTAAGTTTGAGGTATGTTTGGTGTGGAGCGTTTATTTCTGAGGAATTCTAAGGAAGTAAAAGTACCCTTAAGTATCCAAAGATGCCTCATGGAATGTTTTTTGTAAGACCTATAAATTGCATGATTATTATACTTCTACTTTTCCCCTCTAAGACTTACTGCTAATGACCGAAAGGTGGGGAGATTAAATCCCAGGACTGCTGTAGAACCAGTGGTGGTCCCTTAACGACTGAACAAACTCGCCTGTGTGGTTTGGAGCTAAAATGGAGGATTTGTCCTTGAGGAACGAGCCCTTTTAAAAGCAGTGCTGGTAAGATCATGCATTATTGAGAAGCCATTGCTGGGGGCGAGAGAGCTGACCGGCAGGAGTCAGAGATGGAAGCAACTATAAAAGAAAACAACACATACACACACACATCTGGAAGGCTAAGCTTTTCACACAAAGATGGAGGTTTCAGTATTCACCCAGAGAATTGAAGCGGTGCATTCAAGGATATAGTTCATGTAAATGTGATGACACTTTAGTTTGCTATTCTGTAGAAATATTGCATTATCTCGGCACATAAGATTTTACACCATCTTGCCTTACTGAGGTAGTATAGAGTAGGAGAACTGAATATTTCAGCCATAAAAATATCAGCATCAAAACAACACAATTACAGGAACAATTTGCAAATGAAATGAATGCTGTTGTTTCTGTCTGCTCTCCATATGATCCTTCACATCTTCCAGGCTATGCATGTATACTAATCGCTTAGCAAGAGCCCAGAAAATTGTTCACATATTTAAGCAAGAGCAGTGTAGTCTCTGGTGTAACTCATACCCATGCACCTGAGCAGATATCCATGGGTATCCATAAGGACTGTATTCATTTCTCTGTCATTCATATGCATGTCTCTGGGCCACATCCATCACTTCATTTAGCTGGCAGAATTGCCTGAAGTAAGAGCCATCATGTCCTATTTCACGCTAGATAGAGGAGGGAAGGGTTCACCAGCATTTAAGCAGCAAGTAGAACACAGAAAATGATATGAAGAGAGACGTAAAGCAAACAAGCTGCCAGGAGTACTTGTTTTTTTTTTTTCTCTGGTCAATCGCCTAATAAACAAGCAAACATCTTCCTAGTTCTTCCAAGTCACTCCATTTTCAGATAAATACAGAGCTTACACACAACATTCCTTCAAGCATGAACTGATACCTTCCTACCACATCATGTTTTAATCAGTCAAAGCCAGAACTGGTACTTCACAGGAGTAATCGACACAAACAAAGAGGTCCAGTGCAGTCCCGAAAATAAGGAATTTAGAGGCTTTTTAAAGCCAGGAACATTCTTTTACTGCAGTCCCTGTGGATTTCTACAGAAACAAAGGGATGGAGACAGTGATATTGAAGTGTGCAGCTGTTTTTTTTTTTTTTATATAAACACTGAAAGCTTTAAACACTGGTTTTAATCCACCATCCACCAGACCTGACAGAACTTATAGGGGAGGGACGCTAAGCCCGGACCATTTCATTTCATGCCCACAAGCTAGATCACGATCCTGGCCAAGAAACTGTTGATTGTTGGGTTAGGGTGTCCAAATGAGGCATGGGCAATGAGATGAAGGTCTTTAGAAGAACTCAAAGGGGGTTTTTACACCTGGTCACTTCATGCGTTTTCTGTGATCAGATAGCTATCAGATGGTAAAAAGACCTGGTCTAAATGCCGTCTGAAACGGTTTCGAGACGGATATAAATCCGATCGCTCAAACCACTTCAGGAGGTGGACTGGCACACATTTCAGATGAAACTGGACAGGTGTAAATGAATGTGGTTGTTCAAGCCACATACGTCAGCGCTATACTCCTCCCAAACTGAAGTACGTCACTCGCAGGTGACTCACGAGTCGTGCATCGCGCCAGAAACACATATGTTTTCCCATCAGCGCTGGCTCCAATCTTTCACCCAGGTGTCTCGTTTGGTCTTAAAATGCACTGCTGCCGCCAGCGAAAATGCAGCAAACAGTAAATGCTGTTTTTTGTAGCAACCGCATACACCAAAGCGTGTTCCATTTCAATTACCCCGGAAATAAGGAAAAATATATTTGCATTTTGGGCGGGAGTAGGAAGATCGGATCGATATCCGATTCGCCGAGACGCGTTTATGTGGCCTAATGTAAATGGAACAGTTTTAACAAATCAGATAGCTATCGGATCAGAGACAACACATGAAGTGACCAGGTGTAAAAAGGCCCATAGATGTGGGTCTTTTTGAGCTTCCTTTTTAACAGGGTCAAACTTCAATTGACAGTTCAGTCCTTTATTCCTTTCTTTTGCTTGAGGTGGCAATAGAGTGAGGTCTGTCTGCATACTCCAGCTCTAGACTTTCCCAAGATAACTGAGATAATCAGTCTGGCAAGTCCTCTGTCTGCATCCCAAGTTCCCTGTTCAGCGGGATGTACTTGATGAAGTCATGAGCTGTGGATAATGACTGAAAAAAAGAAATGGTTCAGAATGAGACTCCTCTGCAGGGTTACGTCCAATTAAGCTGGTTTGTGCACTTTATAAGGATACCCCCTGCCTAGCTTCTGCTACAACTGATCATCAGAAATGTGCATACTAAGGGTGGTTTTGTAGGAAAAATATTGATTCTTAACCACATATAATATTTGTGATATTATGTGAAGATTTTGTAATGGCTTACAAAGCTCTGAGCTTGTAGATGGGCATTCACTAAATTCCAGGGGTTTACCAGCGGTTACCGCGACGTAAAGTGGCCGTGTTTCTCTAGGTCTTGGAAAAACGCCCTCTTTAAAAAAAAAGAGCATACCTACGATGGATAATGAAGGACAAAACAGTCATACAGGTAGATTTTATGTTTTATATCTCTTATGCGTTATTATCTTACAGTTAAGCTGTTTTTCGAAAACAAATAAACAACCAAAAACTACGATTAGGGTTAGGGTTAGGGTTAGATTATCAAATAGGCCATGCCTACCCGATGACACAATATCTGTTACGCTGTTCTGAAATCCCTGGAAATAAGTGCATCCCCTTCTAGACGAGCTCTTTTTTCTTTCATTGTCCACTTATTTCTTTCAAAAACTATAACCATCAATACTGTACAAATGTGCAGTGCAGATGTCATTCATTTTGTGCCTGTTGCTGGTGACATGTCTTGCTACTGACAAGTAGAAATTCTTCATTCTGATGGTGTAGAGAGAGAGAGAGAGATAGAGTTGGGGGGACTTTTGCTAGGGGATAAATTGAGATTTAGGATGTGAGAGACAGGATGGAAATGTGTAAACTGGATATATGGTTTACTGGAGTAAATCCAACAATTAGAGACTCAACCATCATCAAGAAAGCAAACAGGCGAAGATTAGAATACAGAATTACTCAATACTAGGCAACACAGTGACGCTTGGTAAGACTTCGTAATGAGCCATGACCCACCGTTTATAAAAAGCCAAACTAATTAAGAACTAAAACCAAAAACAAGTGAACACAATCGAGCGACAGGGGGGCACGGTGGCTTCGTGGTTAGCACGTTCGCCTCACACCTCCAGGGTCAGGGTTCGATTCCCGCCTCCGCCTTGTGTGTGTGGAGTTTGCATGTTCTCCCCGTGCCTCGGGGGTTTCCTCCGGGTACTCCGGTTTCCTCCCTCGGTCCAAAGACATGCATGGTAGGTTGATTGGCATCTCTGGAAAATTGTCCCTAGTGTGCGAGTGCGTGAGTGAATGAGAGTGTGTGTGTGTGTGTGTGTGTGCCCTGCCTTGATGCCCGATGACGCCTGAGATAGGCACAGGCTCCCCGTGACCCGAGCTAGTTCGGATAAGCGGTAGAAGATGAATGAATGAATGAACAATCGAGCGACAAAACCGATGAAAGGACAGGGACAAATGCAAGATTTGTTGACACGGAAACTGCAACACAAATGGATAGAAATGTCATAACAGCAGAGGTGACTGCACCTCATACACCATCAGTGCCAGTAAAGCCAGTGCAAGGAGTCACCTTTATGTACACCAAACACAGCTGTAAAGCCTACAGGTCTCCTGGTGCGTGACTCGTGGTGAGGAGGTTTAAAACTCTGTTTGCTGAAGAAGTGGGCAAAGACTCTTAACCAAAACCCTCTCACTGAGTCACCTGTAGAGATGCAACCTCCACTTCAGTGAGCACCAATCCACTGAAATCCACACTCCTCATAACCCACTCACAAATCCTCGCAACCCACCAGCCTGCACACTTCTTTTCCACTAGCCGTCCTTTCAAGTCTGAAATAAAAGCTCCCCCAGGGAATTAAATGACTATTTGTATCCGTAATAAAGCTCTCCTCAGACAGCTACTGTAGCACATCACCACACACAAAACCCAACAACCTGAATAAATAACACGAACAATTAAACACACTATGACTTGATAAACGTGATTGGTTATCTCTACGGTCTATGGTACATTTTCACGACTTACTTTTACACATGCAGAAATCGAAGATATTAAAAATGATGTTAATAATATTTGGTGTGTATCATTCAACACAACATGCCATGGTGCTGTTGGAAACTAATCAACGTTTTAATGAAAGAGTTTTAATTAATACCTGCCGTGAACATTTATCGTTTAATGATTTCTTATTACGCAAATGCAGACAGGAATAAAACCAAACTTCACGTTTATAATTTATCATCCTCGTCTCTTTAACCGCACTGCACGCTTTTGCTTAAACCCACTCTGGTGCTGAGGCGGCGAACAGCAGCTGCTTCTCTGTGATATTTTCTAGGTCATGCAAGGCAAGGCAAGGCAAAGCTGCGGGTACAATTCATGTTTACGTCAGCATTACGCATTCGCTCATTGGGATCATTTTAAAACCCTTTGAGAGTTTTTCACATATCCATACATGGAAAGCATTACCTATTAGCCATCTTTCTGTGAATCCTCTACTGTATGCCTTTGCTTTGTGCAGCATTCGCAGTATTTATAATATGTCTAGTCTGATTCAAACCTACTGCGTTTGGGGAAGTGATTGTGAATGTCTGTAGCTGTAAGTGACACCGAACGTGCACTCGTACTAGTGCTCAGATTCATTATCTATTTCCTTTTCACTTCCAGCTTTTTCAGAGACTCCCTGCAGGAACTGAGGCCTTTAAGTCTCTGTTTGGCATTTCATCATACTGCAGAAAACAGATTGAAATGCATCTCTTTATATCATTAGATGCTTTAAATGTGTGACTTATGCACAATCATGTAACATAACACATAAGTTTGATCATTTCTGTCATTTTTATGTACATCCTGTATTCAGTTATTACCAAATGTGTACTATATTCCATTTATGAATAATTGTATAAATTATATATTTATGTCATTATAATTGATATATAATGTATACTATAAAGACCGCACACTTTCATTACATTTTTGAAAAACAAGTAGACTACTATATATATGAAAAAAAGTTGTAATTATTATTATTATTATTATTATTATTATTATTATTAATATCTGATTGGATGTTCAATCTCCTTTAAATACTTTAACAAAAGCATTATTCAAATAATCACACATTTCTTTCTAAATTAATATGTAATTATTTTTATATTAAAACAAAAGTGTAAAGCGATTACCGAATATTATTTAATCATTTTTTAAAAAAGGTTGCCATATCTCTCCCTCCTAGCTTTCCTGCAACAGATCGTTGACCGTGTTCTAACGCACCACATCATCTCAGAGAGACAATTAAATGCCCCCAATATACCATATAATACATACAAGCATCTGTCACTGGCAGTCACTAAAATCCTACATTCTGATTTAATGTGATTTACAAAGAACACACGGATGGTGACAAAACCTCATGCAGCTCTTGAAATGTGAAAACATCTGGTTAAATATGATTGGATGTACTGTATATTGAACAAGATGTGACAAATAAATTAAGTAATAAACAAACACCATCTGGCTTAACTGGCATGACTAAATCATGTCTAACTGGCCATAGCACACATTCCAGATGAAAAGAAGAGACCAATTAACATTAAAAAAAAATACTGTGTATCCATAATGTATGCTGTGCTTATACACAGAGTATGAGAGCCATGCATGTGTGTTCCTGACAGTTTTTAGCATGTGGGTGCCACTGTGAGTAGTATATATATTCATTCATTCATTCATTCATTCATCTTCTACCGCTTATCCGAACTACCTCGGGTCACGGGGAGCCTGTGCCTATCTCAGGCGTCATCGGGCATCAAGGCAGGATACACCCTGGACGGAGTGCCAACCCATCACAGGGCACACACACTCATTCACACACTAGGGACAATTTTCCAGAGATGCCAATCAACCTACCATGCATGTCTTTGGACCGGGGGCGAAACCGGAGTGCCCGGAGGAAACCCCCGAGGCACGGGGAGAACATGCAAACTCCACACACACAAGCCGGAGGCAGGAATCGAACCCCAACCCTGGAGGTGTGAGGCGAACGTGCTAACCACTAAGCCACCGTGCCCCCCTAGTGTGTATATATATATATATATATTTTAGGCATTCTGTGGACATCTGCTCAGAAGGTCATGAGTTTGAATCCCAGGGCTGCCAAGCTGACACTCCTGGACCCATTAGCAATGCCCTCAACCCTCAATTATCTTGGTGTCCTCAATCACACAAGAGAAAACTTCCTCTGAAACACAAACTCAGTAGGGGTATGTTTAAAAATGCTGCCTCAAAGCACATAAACCTCTCTGGAGGAGAGTGCAATACAGTAGCTCAATTGCCATGGCTATGGTTTTGTTTGGGATTCAAACTTTCCATCTCTTTCCATCTCTCACTCATTCAAATTCAGTAAACACTTCATCCCAGTTCGGTTCCCAGTGGATCCAGAGCCTATCCTGTGGATGGAAGTCCATGACAAGGCTCACGCTCATTTACACCTAGAGACAAATTGCCACTGAATCGTCAAAATCAGGTCAGAGTGGCATATACACAAAAATTTCCATGAAATACCCTGAAAAGTTGAAAGATTTAGGTTACTTTAAATAGACTGGGACAGCAGTAACATCTTTCCACATGACTTCAGTACTTATAGATCTGAAGTGAAACACTTTCACTGGTTGGAATTTCAGCCAAATTTGTGATCTGTCCTCTAATCCCATTTTCTTCCTTAGTAACACTTCTTATGTTGTTTTTATTTATTTTTTTTATTATGTTCCTGTTTGCTCCCTTCCCCTTAACAGCTTTTTATTTCTTGGTAGAGAGATGGTAAAATTGAATGGACCTGATAATAAGACAGTGAACAAAAAGTAATAAACCCAGAACAAATGTACTGATGTCTGTTCCAAGACTTCTACACAACATCTGATGTCTATCTGGGGCTGAGATATACTGGACGGTCTCATCACAATTGAATAACTGAATTGCAAATAATCACAGATGCCAAACCAGCCTTGGCTGCGACTTGGTTGCGGAGTAGCGTTTGGACGAGAAGCACCTATTCTTCTGTGATGAGCAAGAATTCATTCAGGAATTAATTAAATGCTGTCCAACATGCTTAAGGATCTGGCATCCGGATTATGAATATTTATCAAAAATCAGAAGTACTAGAATTTGTCATGATCTAATTACATCAATTTTCTGCTTACAGTGTTCTTGATAAGAAACTAGACAGAACATGACAGAATGGGTCCAAGTGTTACACTTCGGTGGCACAACTGGTTAAGGCTCTGTGTTGTTGATCGGAGGATCGGGGTTCAAGGCCCAGCATAGCCAAGCTGCCACTGCTGGGCCCTTGAGCAAGGCCCTCAACCCTCCCTGCTCCAGAGGCACTGTATCATAGCTTCCCCTGCACTCTGACCCCAACCTCCTCAGTTGGGGTTTGTGAAGAAAAGAATTCCACTGTGCTGTAATGTATATGTGGCGATAATAAAGGCTACTATGCCCCTGTTCCATTCTATGCTTAACCATTTAGGGGCTTTTTACACCTGGTCACTTCCTGCATTTTCTGTGATCAGATAGCTATCCGATCGTAAAAAGTCCAGGTCTAAATGCCCTCCGAAACGTTTTCGAGACAAACCACTTCAGGAGGTGGTCTGGGACGCATTTCAGATGAAACTGGACAGGTGTAAATGAATGTGGTTGTTCAAGACCTCATAACCGTCATAACACGTTTTTTCGTCTTCTGTTTGATTGCATTCTGAAAACCACATACAACAAAGCGTGTTCCATTTCAATTACTCTGGAAATGAGGTCAAATATATTAGCATTTTGTGCGGGAGTAGAAAGATCGGATCGATATCAGATTCGCCGAGACGCATTTATGTGGCCTAATGTAAATGGAACAGTTTTAACAAATCAGAGAGCTATCGGATCAGAGAAAACACACGAAGTGACCGGGTGTAAAGAGGCCCCTAGAGTTTGTTTATAGCTGTATATAAGGCTATTTGAAGACCTCATCACTTCTAACCATCTCCTGTCCATCCCTGAAATTGAAATAAGAGAACAAACAAATCTTCCACCGTCCTGTTTTTGTTGTCAATTTCTAAACAAATTGCGCTGTTACTTGCAAAAACTGCTACAGATGCTGCGTAACTAGTCGCTGAACCTCAGCGCTTTGATTCAATACGTTGATGACTTCCGCTATCAGCTCTTGAGTGCTCAGTCCCAATATTTGCTTTCCACTTGAAGTGAAAATCAAAATATACATGTAGTAACTTTTCTACCTAATACTGGCCTCCATGCTAAAAATAATAGTACTCCATTACCAATTCAGGATCTAAGTGGATTTGCAGTGGAGTAGGGTAATTTTGACTATAAGTGTGAGCTTGATTGCATGCATGGCCATTAAAATTATTGAGAGTGCTGCCAGCTCGAGTCACTCAAATATTGATTACATTTTTATTTCCATGCTCTTGGCAAAGGATCTCCATTCCACATGTATTGGCAGCCGTATCTGAAAAGCCCTTTCTGCAGAGCTGTAAACAATATTTTAAACTGGATTTGATGGCATTGTGAAATGCTCCATTTACTTTATATGCAGGTCTTGTGCTCAAAACCCAAGACAATGCATTAAGCAGTTTATCCAGTTGATTACATACCGGATGGCAGGAATATTGCTTACTATTCGGATCTCTGTGCTTTCAGAAAGAATCACCTTGACAATTGTTAGAGTGGTACAGCGAGAACCTGTCAGGACATTAGAATCTGAGACACATGCTGTGAAGGACAGATGCTTCTGAAGCCCTCAAAAACAGAACAATGAGTAATAAACATGCACAAACATTATTAGAATTATATATAAGCGGAATTATGTTCAACTGCCTGTGGGCCATTTTACAGTGAAGCTGAAATCATTCATTCTACTTTAGAGTCAATGGCAAAAAGAACAACACAAGACGTAGTGCTATGTTTGCCTTGATCAAATAAATAACATGCAATTTATATATTTATACATATATTCTTCGTGCTATACTGGATAAAAATAAAACAAAAGAATCCCGAGCGTTTATCTTTTCAGCGTCTAAACCAGATGCTGTTTAAGCCTTCGCTTCTTCTAATTTAGCAATCAGTGAGACAGACAAAGGCCAAAGAGGCCATCATTAGCTCTGTGTGTTTCTATCCAAAGTGTTCAGAATGGCTTAATGAATTAGCATTAGCTGCTAGATTGGTTTCCATGCGCTGACTGTTAAAAATGATGGAGGACGGATGTGGCATCATTAGCATGGACAGCTTTAGCACAGATAGAGAGGTCAGATAACATATTTGGTTAACTGACCCTGTGTGTGTGTGTGTGTGTGTGTGTGTGTGTGTATGTGTGTGTGTTGGGGCAGAGTTGCCATTTAGGATAAGAACACACGGCCATATCAAGGCTAACGAGCTTAAGATGCAAACAAACATTTCAGTTCTATGCCATTTCATATTACATGGGTTTAGCACTCGTTAGGATTGAAAACAAATGGAGATCAGGACAGGAATTCGAGCGAGCTCATAAACTTTCTCGCTGTTCATCTTGTGTTATTAAACTCATAACATTACATCTGACTTTACAGTGAAGAGCCAGGAGCAGTGTTTAAAATGCAACAGCTCTGTCTGGCTGTAAATACAGACGAGGTGACTGGCCGACTCAGCGATAACTTTCTGTGAGTAAACCCACAATATGGTTATTAATATTTACAACGGAAGCCGCAATCCTTTTACAACTGGACCGCCGCTCGTGCTGAAGAATCGCCGGTGTTGCTTGTCGCTAGTGTGCGAGTGTGTATTATTCATGCCTCCTGATGAAAACAAATCTTCTGTTTATCCTGCATGCTGGATTAACGGATTTAGCACCGGGGTGGCTTAAGCATGTGTCTGTAGTGCTTTGCATAAGTATTCACCCCCTTTGACTCCCTGTGCAAACGGGGATTGAAAATGGCTTCTGGAACAAAGACCAATTAAACAAAAACTCAGCTATTTAAGACTTCTTGCACCCCCAAGTATTCACCCCCTGGTAGAACCAGGGCTGTAACCAGTATCAATTCTTCAGTGTGTCTGAGGTGTGTTCTGTGTCAGATGAATCCATCCTTCTAGCATTAACTGCTCTGACTCTAGTGTCATTTTTGTTGAATATAATAAAGTGCTGTAAAGTGCCTGGTGGTTAATATATAACCGTGTAAACCTTCCAAGACTATCTGGTAGCCTCTTAGCTAGTTGTGACTAAATTGAAAAAAAAAACAAAACTCACAGACATGACTTAATTCCAATGATTACATCGGTTCTCCGTGATCGAATTGTGGTCCATTAACACAATTTGTTTTTCTTCATCCAGCAGGATTTATTCATTCCCTTTCTGAGCCCTGAATAAAATGAAACTCTGCTCTATCACCTAAAATAAGGATCAAACCCAGGTTGCCATAATTCTGCAACAGTCACATTACCGTTGTGCTATTTCATCACACATGGCTTAACTATATTAATTAGGGAACCAAGCACCAAAGATGCATCGGCAAGCTAATGTTATTCTTCTTCTTTTCCTTCTTGGGTCACTAAGCTGTCTATGGAAGACAATAGAACTGTCTAATGAAAAATGGAGAAATTTACTGTAGCACCCTGATTGGGAAGGATCTTATGAACATTCGGACCAAATTTGGGCCAAGTGCTGCAATCGCTTTAACACCACCACTGGGCCAAACATGACATGACGTGACATACAGCTAAGTATGGTGACCCATACTCTCTGTATTTAACCCATCCAAAGTGCACACACATAGCAGTGAACACACACACACACACACACACACACCGTGAACACACACCCGAAGCAGTGGGCAGCCATTTATGCTGCGGCGCCCGGGGAGCAGTGGGGGGGTTCGGCGCCTTGCTCAAGAGCACCTCAGTCGTGGTATTGCCGGCAAGAGACGCGAACCCACAACCTTAGGGTTAGGAGTCAAACTCTCTAACCATTAGGCCACTATTCCCCTATTCCTCCCTAACATGGGCCTAATGTTAAAAAGTACATTATTGATCTATATGTCCAAAACGTAAAAGCTATGTATTTCACAGTTTGAGACGAGCTCAACTCACAATATTTTCAATATATTGGTTAGACAGAACTAAATGAGAATTACAGCTACACCTCCTTATTCCCAGCAGGTTTACACACCTGGATCTTTGTTGTTCTTTATTTACCACAAGCGTGTCATCATGGATTCTCAATCGGATCAAAGTCTGGTCTTTGACTTGGTTGTTTTAACACATTCAGATTCTTACTAAGCACCAGCAGAGCGAATTATTGTATATCATGCATAAAAAGAGATTCCTATAATGATATATGGGCGATAAAACCATAATGAAAGTACAACAAACACCAGCTTCATATGTTGAGCTAACATTACCTCAGTTTCACACTAAAGTACATGAATGACACACCAGGCTTCATTAAAAAAAACAGATTCATGATGGTCGCATAATAAACATGCAGTATAGAGCAGATTTTAAGGTACGCGGACAAATCCATGTCTCATATGTTGTCATGTTTGTTATCAACAAGTAAACCAGCGTATAATAAGTCAAACGTTAATATGGAAATGCACATATGGCAGCCTATAAACAGTGTTTCTTTTTTGGACGTATTTATCTAGCACGGAGAACTCGACAAATACAGATACCGTCGTTTTGTTTTACACTTTCACTCTGTCCCTTATCGTTGTTTGTAAAGCTTGTTGAAGCTGCTTTGTGCACGAAGCTTAGTGGCAAAAAAGAAAAAAAAAAAGCCTGATTGCTAGTTATAATATAATGCCATGTCATGTTTACTGGCATTAAATAAATAAAAAAAATAACAAATATATTCAGCGAAATAAGAAAAGTACAACAGCACAGACTTTTCTTATTTTGTCTGCTTAGCATGACAAATGCATGCTAGCATCCAGTGTGAGTCTGAAATCTAAATATTTGTACACCCATGCACAAAAAAACAAAGCAAAACACTTCCAAATGATGATGAATTGACGATCCGAGGCTTAATCCGAGGCCACGTCCGGGTCATGACTTATCTTATCCTGTCTGTGTACCAAGCTACTTAGCATTGTTTGTCCTGAGCACCCAAGCAGTCTGTGTATTATA